>NC_086126.1:16434210-16616442 GCF_963921235.1 Mobula hypostoma | reverse complement strand
CAAGGTTGGTGGATGGGGTTGGAGGTGGTACTGCTGGGGATAATGTGAAGCAAGGTTGGTGGATGGGGTTGGAGGTGGTACTGCTGGGGATAATGTGAAGCAAGGTTGGTGGATGGGGTTGGAGGTGGTACTGCTGGGGATAATGTGAAGCAAGGTTGGTGGATGGGGTTGGAGGTGGTACTGCTGGGGATAATGTGAAGCAAGGTTGGTGGATGGGGTTGGAGGTGGTACTGGTGGGGATAATGTGAAGCAAGGTTGGTGGATGGGGTTGGAGGTGGTACTGGTGGGGATAATGTGAAGCAAGGTTGGTGGATGGGGTTGGAGGTGGTACTGCTGGGGATAATGTGAAGCAAGGTTGGTGGATGGGGTTGGAGGTGGTACTGGTGGGGATAATGTGAAGCAAGGTTGGTGGATGGGGTTGGAGGTGGTACTGGTGGGGATAATGTGAAGCAAGGTTGGTGGATGGGGTTGGAGGTGGTAGGTTGGTGGATGGGGTTGGAGGTGGTCTGCTGGGGATAATGTGAAGCAAGGTTGGTGGATGGGGTTGGAGGTGGTACTGGTGGGGATAATGTGAAGCAAGGTTGGTGGATGGGGTTGGAGGTGGTACTGGTGGGGATAATGTGAAGCAAGGTTGGTGGATGGGGTTGGAGGTGGTACTGCTGGGGATAATGTGAAGCAAGGTTGGTGGATGGGGTTGGAGGTGGTACTGCTGGGGATAATGTGAAGCAAGGTTGGTGGATGGGGTTGGAGGTGGTACTGCTGGGGATAATGTGAAGCAAGGTTGGTGGATGGGGTTGGAGGTGGTACTGCTGGGGATAATGTGAAGCAAGGTTGGTGGATGGGGTTGGAGGTGGTACTGCTGGGGATAATGTGAAGCAAGGTTGGTGGATGGGGTTGGAGGTGGTACTGCTGGGGATAATGTGAAGCAAGGTTGGTGGATGGGGTTGGAGGTGGTACTGCTGGGGATAATGTGAAGCAAGGTTGGTGGATGGGGTTGGAGGTGGTACTGCTGGGGATAATGTGAAGCAAGGTTGGTGGATGGGGTTGGAGGTGGTACTGGTGGGGATAATGTGAAGCAAGGTTGGTGGATGGGGTTGGAGGTGGTACTGCTGGGGATAATGTGAAGCAAGGTTGGTGGATGGGGTTGGAGGTGGTACTGGTGGGGATAATGTGAAGCAAGGTTGGTGGATGGGGTTGGAGGTGGTACTGGTGGGGATAATGTGAAGCAAGGTTGGTGGATGGGGTTGGAGGTGGTACTGGTGGGGATAATGTGAAGCAAGGTTGGTGGATGGGGTTGGAGGTGGTACTGCTGGGGATAATGTGAAGCAAGGTTGGTGGATGGGGTTGGAGGTGGTACTGCTGGGGATAATGTGAAGCAAGGTTGGTGGATGGGGTTGGAGGTGGTACTGCTGGGGATAATGTGAAGCAAGGTTGGTGGATGGGGTTGGAGGTGGTACTGCTGGGGATAATGTGAAGCAAGGTTGGTGGATGGGGTTGGAGGTGGTACTGCAGGGGACAATGTGAAGCAAGGTTGGTGGATGGGGTTGGAGGTGGTACTGGTGGGGATAATGTGAAGCAAGGTTGGTGGATGGGGTTGGAGGTGGTACTGTGGGGATAATGTGAAGCAAGGTTGGTGGATGGGGTTGGAGGTGGTACTGCTGGGGATAATGTGAAGCAAGGTTGGTGGATGGGGTTGGAGGTGGTACTGCTGGGGATAATGTGAAGCAAGGTTGGTGGATGGGGTTGGAGGTGGTACTGGTGGGGATAATGTGAAGCAAGGTTGGTGGATGGGGTTGGAGGTGGTACTGCTGGGGATAATGTGAAGCAAGGTTGGTGGATGGGGTTGGAGGTGGTACTGCTGGGGATAATGTGAAGCAAGGTTGGTGGATGGGGTTGGAGGTGGTACTGCTGGGGATAATGTGAAGCAAGGTTGGTGGATGGGGTTGGAGGTGGTACTGCTGGGGATAATGTGAAGCAAGGTTGGTGGATGGGGTTGGAGGTGGTACTGGTGGGGATAATGTGAAGCAAGGTTGGTGGATGGGGTTGGAGGTGGTACTGCTGGGGATAATGTGAAGCAAGGTTGGTGGATGGGGTTGGAGGTGGTACTGGTGGGGATAATGTGAAGCAAGGTTGGTGGATGGGGTTGGAGGTGGTACTGCTGGGGATAATGTGAAGCAAGGTTGGTGGATGGGGTTGGAGGTGGTACTGGCTGGGGATAATGTGAAGCAAGGTTGGTGGATGGGGTTGGAGGTGGTACTGCTGGGGATAATGTGAAGCAAGGTTGGTGGATGGGGTTGGAGGTGGTACTGCTGGGGATAATGTGAAGCAAGGTTGGTGGATGGGGTTGGAGGTGGTACTGCTGGGGATAATGTGAAGCAAGGTTGGTGGATGGGGTTGGAGGTGGTACTGCTGGGGATAATGTGAAGCAAGGTTGGTGGATGGGGTTGGAGGTGGTACTGGTGGGGATAATGTGAAGCAAGGTTGGTGGATGGGGTTGGAGGTGGTACTGCTGGGGATAATGTGAAGCAAGGTTGGTGGATGGGGTTGGAGGTGGTACTGGTGGGGATAATGTGAAGCAAGGTTGGTGGATGGGGTTGGAGGTGGTACTGGTGGGGATAATGTGAAGCAAGGTTGGTGGATGGGGTTGGAGGTGGTACTGGTGGGGATAATGTGAAGCAAGGTTGGTGGATGGGGTTGGAGGTGGTACTGGTGGGGATAATGTGAAGCAAGGTTGGTGGATGGGGTTGGAGGTGGTACTGGTGGGGATAATGTGAAGCAAGGTTGGTGGATGGGGTTGGAGGTGGTACTGCTGGGGATAATGTGAAGCAGGGTTGGTGGATGGGGTTGGAGGTGGTACTGCTGGGGATAATGTGAAGCAAGGTTGGTGGATGGGGTTGGAGGTGGTGCTGCTGGGGATAATGTGAAGCAAGGTTGGTGGATGGGGTTGGAGGTGGTACTGCTGGGGATAATGTGAAGCAAGGTTGGTGGATGGGGTTGGAGGTGGTACTGCTGGGGATAATGTGAAGCAAGGTTGGTGGATGGGGTTGGAGGTGGTACTGCTGGGGACAATGTGAAGCAAGGTTGGTGGATGGGGTTGGAGGTGGTACTGGTGGGGATAATGTGAAGCAAGGTTGGTGGATGGGGTTGGAGGTGGTGCTGCTGGGGATAATGTGAAGCAAGGTTGGTGGATGGGGTTGGAGGTGGTACTGCTGGGGATAATGTGAAGCAAGGTTGGTGGATGGGGTTGGAGGTGGTACTGCTGGGGACAATGTGAAGCAAGGTTGGTGGATGGGGTTGGAGGTAGTACTGGTGGGGATAATGTGAAGCAAGGTTGGTGGATGGGGTTGGAGGTGGTACTGGTGGGGATAATGTGAAGCAAGGTTGGTGGATGGGGTTGGAGGTGGTACTGCTGGGGATAATGTGAAGCAAGGTTGGTGGATGGGGTTGGAGGTGGTACTGGTGGGGATAATGTGAAGCAAGGTTGGTGGATGGGGTTGGAGGTGGTACTGCTGGGGATAATGTGAAGCAAGGTTGGTGGATGGGGTTGGAGGTGGTACTGCTGGGGATAATGTGAAGCAAGGTTGGTGGATGGGGTTGGAGGTGGTACTGCTGGGGATAATGTGAAGCAAGGTTGGTGGATGGGGTTGGAGGTGGTACTGCTGGGGATAATGTGAAGCAAGGTTGGTGGATGGGGTTGGAGGTGGTACTGCTGGGGATAATGTGAAGCAAGGTTGGTGGATGGGGTTGGAGGTGGTACTGCTGGGGATAATGTGAAGCAAGGTTGGTGGATGGGGTTGGAGGTGGTACTGCTGGGGATAATGTGAAGCAAGGTTGGTGGATGGGGTTGGAGGTGGTACTGCTGGGGATAATGTGAAGCAAGGTTGGTGGATGGGGTTGGAGGTGGTACTGCTGGTGGGGATAATGTGAAGCAAGGTTGGTGGATGGGGTTGGAGGTGGTACTGTGGGGATAATGTGAAGCAAGGTTGGTGGATGGGGTTGGAGGTGGTACTGTGGGGATAATGTGAAGAAGGTTGGTGGATGGGGTTGGAACTGCTGGGGAAATGTGAAGCAAGGTTGGTGGATGGGGTTGGAGGTGGTACTGGTGGGGATAATGTGAAGCAAGGTTGGTGGATGGGGTTGGAGGTGGTACTGCTGGGGATAATGTGAAGCAAGGTTGGTGGATGGGTTGGAGGTGGTCTGCTGGGGATAATGTGAAGCAAGGTTGGTGGATGGGGTTGGAGGTGGTACTGCTGGGGATAATGTGAAGCAAGGTTGGTGGATGGGGTTGGAGGTGGTACTGCTGGGGATAATGTGAAGCAAGGTTGGTGGATGGGGTTGGAGGTGGTACTGCTGGGGATAATGTGAAGCAAGGTTGGTGGATGGGGTTGGAGGTGGTACTGCTGGGGATAATGTGAAGCAAGGTTGGTGGATGGGGTTGGAGGTGGTACTGCTGGGGATAATGTGAAGCAAGGTTGGTGGATGGGGTTGGAGGTGGTACTGCTGGGGATAATGTGAAGCAAGGTTGGTGGATGGGGTTGGAGGTGGTACTGGTGGGGATAATGTGAAGCAAGGTTGGTGGATGGGGTTGGAGGTGGTACTGGTGGGGATAATGTGAAGCAAGGTTGGTGGATGGGGTTGGAGGTGGTACTGGTGGGGATAATGTGAAGCAAGGTTGGTGGATGGGGTTGGAGGTGGTACTGGTGGGGATAATGTGAAGCAAGGTTGGTGGATGGGGTTGGAGGTGGTACTGTGGGGATAATGTGAAGCAAGGTTGGTGGATGGGGTTGGAGGTGGTACTGCTGGGGATAATGTGAAGCAAGGTTGGTGGATGGGGTTGGAGGTGGTACTGGTGGGGATAATGTGAAGCAAGGTTGGTGGATGGGGTTGGAGGTGGTACTGCTGGGGATAATGTGAAGCAAGGTTGGTGGATGGGGTTGGAGGTGGTACTGCTGGGGATAATGTGAAGCAAGGTTGGTGGATGGGGTTGGAGGTGGTACTGGTGGGGATAATGTGAAGCAAGGTTGGTGGATGGGGTTGGAGGTGGTACTGCTGGGGATAATGTGAAGCAAGGTTGGTGGAAGCAAGGTGGTTGGGGATAATGTGAAGCAAGGTTGGTGGATGGGGTTGGAGGTGGTACTGGTGGGGATAATGTGAAGCAAGGTTGGTGGATGGGGTTGGAGGTGGTACTGCTGGGGATAATGTGAAGCAAGGTTGGTGGATGGGGTTGGAGGTGGTACTGGTGGGGATAATGTGAAGCAAGGTTGGTGGATGGGGTTGGAGGTGGTACTGGTGGGGATAATGTGAAGCAAGGTTGGTGGATGGGGTTGGAGGTGGTACTGCTGGGGATAATGGTGAAGCAAGGTTGGTGGATGGGGTTGGAGGTGGTACTGGTGGGGATAATGTGAAGCAAGGTTGGTGGATGGGGTTGGAGGTGGTACTGCTGGGGATAATGTGAAGCAAGGTTGGTGGATGGGGTTGGAGGTGGTACTGCTGGGGATAATGTGAAGCAAGGTTGGTGGATGGGGTTGGAGGTGGTACTGCTGGGGATAATGTGAAGCAAGGTTGGTGGATGGGGTTGGAGGTGGTACTGCTGGGGATAATGTGAAGCAAGGTTGGTGGATGGGGTTGGAGGTGGTACTGGTGGGGATAATGTGAAGCAAGGTTGGTGGATGGGGTTGGAGGTGGTACTGCTGGGGATAATGTGAAGCAAGGTTGGTGGATGGGGTTGGAGGTGGTACTGCTGGGGATAATGTGAAGCAAGGTTGGTGGATGGGGTTGGAGGTGGTACTGGTGGGGATAATGTGAAGCAAGGTTGGTGGATGGGGTTGGAGGTGGTACTGCTGGGGATAATGTGAAGCAAGGTTGGTGGATGGGGTTGGAGGTGGTACTGGTGGGGATAATGTGAAGCAAGGTTGGTGGATGGGGTTGGAGGTGGTACTGCTGGGGATAATGTGAAGCAAGGTTGGTGGATGGGGTTGGAGGTGGTACTGCTGGGGATAATGTGAAGCAAGGTTGGTGGATGGGGTTGGAGGTGGTACTGTGGGGATAATGTGAAGCAAGGTTGGTGGATGGGGTTGGAGGTGGTACTGCTGGGGATAATGTGAAGCAAGGTTGGTGGATGGGGTTGGAGGTGGTACTGCTGGGGATAATGTGAAGCAAGGTTGGTGGATGGGGTTGGAGGTGGTACTGCTGGGGATAATGTGAAGCAAGGTTGGTGGATGGGGTTGGAGGTGGTACTGCTGGGGATAATGTGAAGCAAGGTTGGTGGATGGGGTTGGAGGTGGTACTGGTGGGGATAATGTGAAGCAAGGTTGGTGGATGGGGTTGGAGGTGGTACTGCTGGGGATAATGTGAAGCAAGGTTGGTGGATGGGGTTGGAGGTGGTACTGCTGGGGATAATGTGAAGCAAGGTTGGTGGATGGGGTTGGAGGTGGTACTGCTGGGGATAATGTGAAGCAAGGTTGGTGGATGGGGTTGGAGGTGGTACTGCTGGGGATAATGTGAAGCAAGGTTGGTGGATGGGGTTGGAGGTGGTACTGCTGGGGATAATGTGAAGCAAGGTTGGTGGATGGGGTTGGAGGTGGTACTGGTGGGGATAATGTGAAGCAAGGTTGGTGGATGGGGTTGGAGGTGGTACTGCTGGGGATAATGTGAAGCAAGGTTGGTGGATGGGGTTGGAGGTGGTACTGCTGGGGATAATGTGAAGCAAGGTTGGTGGATGGGGTTGGAGGTGGTACTGCTGGGGATAATGTGAAGCAAGGTTGGTGGATGGGGTTGGAGGTGGTACTGCTGGGGATAATGTGAAGCAAGGTTGGTGGATGGGGTTGGAGGTGGTACTGGTGGGGATAATGTGAAGCAAGGTTGGTGGATGGGGTTGGAGGTGGTACTGGTGGGGATAATGTGAAGCAAGGTTGGTGGATGGGGTTGGAGGTGGTACTGCTGGGGATAATGTGAAGCAAGGTTGGTGGATGGGGTTGGAGGTGGTACTGCTGGGGATAATGTGAAGCAAGGTTGGTGGATGGGGTTGGAGGTGGTACTGCTGGGGATAATGTGAAGCAGGTTGGTGGATGGGGTTGGAGGTGGTACTGTGGGGATAATGTGAAGCAAGGTTGGTGGATGGGGTTGGAGGTGGTACTGCTGGGGATAATGTGAAGCAAGGTTGGTGGATGGGGTTGGAGGTGGTACTGCTGGGGATAATGTGAAGCAAGGTTGGTGGATGGGGTTGGAGGTGGTACTGCTGGGGATAATGTGAAGCAAGGTTGGTGGATGGGGTTGGAGGTGGTACTGCAGGTTGGGGATAATGTGAAGCAAGGTTGGTGGATGGGGTTGGAGGTGGTACTGTGGGGATAATGTGAAGCAAGGTTGGTGGATGGGGTTGGAGGTGGTACTGGTGGGGATAATGTGAAGCAAGGTTGGTGGATGGGGTTGGAGGTGGTACTGGTTGGGGATAATGTGAAGCAAGGTTGGTGGATGGGGTTGGAGGTGGTACTGCTGGGGATAATGTGAAGCAAGGTTGGTGGATGGGGTTGGAGGTGGTACTGCTGGGGATAATGTGAAGCAAGGTTGGTGGATGGGGTTTGGAGTGAAGCAAGGTTGGTGGACTGGTGGGGATAATGTGAAGCAAGGTTGGTGGATGGGGTTGGAGGTGGTACTGCTGGGGATAATGTGAAGCAAGGTTGGTGGATGGGGTTGGAGGTGGTACTGCTGGGGATAATGTGAAGCAAGGTTGGTGGATGGGGTTGGAGGTGGTACTGCTGGGGATAATGTGAAGCAAGGTTGGTGGATGGGGTTGGAGGTGGTACTGGTGGGGATAATGTGAAGCAAGGTTGGTGGATGGGGTTGGAGGTGGTACTGCTGGGGATAATGTGAAGCAAGGTTGGTGGATGGGGTTGGAGGTGGTACTGCTGGGGATAATGTGAAGCAAGGTTGGTGGATGGGGTTGGAGGTGGTACTGCTGGGGATAATGTGAAGCAAGGTTGGTGGATGGGGTTGGAGGTGGTACTGCTGGGGATAATGTGAAGCAAGGTTGGTGGGGATGGGGTTGGAGGTGGTACTGGTGGGGATAATGTGAAGCAAGGTTGGTGGATGGGGTTGGAGGTGGTACTGCTGGGGATAATGTGAAGCAAGGTTGGTGGATGGGGTTGGAGGTGGTACTGCTGGGGATAATGTGAAGCAAGGTTGGTGGATGGGGTTGGAGGTGGTACTGCTGGGGATAATGTGAAGCAAGGTTGGTGGATGGGGTTGGAGGTGGTACTGCTGGGGATAATGTGAAGCAAGGTTGGTGGATGGGGTTGGAGGTGGTACTGCTGGGGATAATGTGAAGCAAGGTTGGTGGATGGGGTTGGAGGTGGTACTGCTGGGGATAATGTGAAGCAAGGTTGGTGGATGGGGTTGGAGGTGGTACTGGTGGGGATAATGTGAAGCAAGGTTGGTGGATGGGGTTGGAGGTGGTACTGCTGGGGATAATGTGAAGCAAGGTTGGTGGATGGGGTTGGAGGTGGTACTGCTGGGGATAATGTGAAGCAAGGTTGGTGGATGGGGTTGGAGGTGGTACTGGTGGGGATAATGTGAAGCAAGGTTGGTGGATGGGGTTGGAGGTGGTACTGCTGGGGATAATGTGAAGCAAGGTTGGTGGATGGGGTTGGAGGTGGTACTGCTGGGGATAATGTGAAGCAAGGTTGGTGGATGGGGTTGGAGGTGGTACTGCTGGGGATAATGTGAAGCAAGGTTGGTGGATGGGGTTGGAGGTGGTACTGCTGGGGATAATGTGAAGCAAGGTTGGTGGATGGGGTTGGAGGTGGTACTGCTGGGGATAATGTGAAGCAAGGTTGGTGGATGGGGTTGGAGGTGGTACTGGTGGGGATAATGTGAAGCAAGGTTGGTGGATGGGGTTGGAGGTGGTACTGCTGGGGATAATGTGAAGCAAGGTTGGTGGATGGGGTTGGAGGTGGTACTGCTGGGGATAATGTGAAGCAAGGTTGGTGGATGGGGTTGGAGGTGGTACTGCTGGGGATAATGTGAAGCAAGGTTGGTGGATGGGGTTGGAGGTGGTACTGCTGGGGATAATGTGAAGCAAGGTTGGTGGATGGGGTTGGAGGTGGTACTGGTGGGGATAATGTGAAGCAAGGTTGGTGGATGGGGTTGGAGGTGGTACTGCTGGGGATAATGTGAAGCAAGGTTGGTGGATGGGGTTGGAGGTGGTACTGCTGGGGATAATGTGAAGCAAGGTTGGTGGATGGGGTTGGAGGTGGTACTGGTGGGGATAATGTGAAGCAAGGTTGGTGGATGGGGTTGGAGGTGGTACTGGTGGGGATAATGTGAAGCAAGGTTGGTGGATGGGGTTGGAGGTGGTACTGGTGGGGATAATGTGAAGCAAGGTTGGTGGATGGGGTTGGAGGTGGTACTGGTGGGGATAATGTGAAGCAAGGTTGGTGGATGGGGTTGGAGGTGGTACTGCTGGGGATAATGTGAAGCAAGGTTGGTGGATGGGGTTGGAGGTGGTACTGCTGGGGATAATGTGAAGCAAGGTTGGTGGATGGGGTTGGAGGTGGTACTGCTGGGGATAATGTGAAGCAAGGTTGGTGGATGGGGTTGGAGGTGGTACTGCTGGGGATAATGTGAAGCAAGGTTGGTGGATGGGGTTGGAGGTGGTACTGCTGGGGATAATGTGAAGCAAGGTTGGTGGATGGGGTTGGAGGTGGTACTGCTGGGGATAATGTGAAGCAAGGTTGGTGGATGGGGTTGGAGGTGGTACTGGTGGGGATAATGTGAAGCAAGGTTGGTGGATGGGGTTGGAGGTGGTACTGCTGGGGATAATGTGAAGCAAGGTTGGTGGATGGGGTTGGAGGTGGTACTGTGGGGATAATGTGAAGCAAGGTTGGTGGATGGGGTTGGAGGTGGTACTGGTGGGGATAATGTGAAGCAAGGTTGGTGGATGGGGTTGGAGGTGGTACTGCTGGGGATAATGTGAAGCAAGGTTGGTGGATGGGGTTGGAGGTGGTACTGGTGGGGATAATGTGAAGCAAGGTTGGTGGATGGGGTTGGAGGTGGTACTGCTGGGGATAATGTGAAGCAAGGTTGGTGGATGGGGTTGGAGGTGGTACTGGTGGGGATAATGTGAAGCAAGGTTGGTGGATGGGGTTGGAGGTGGTACTGCTGGGGATAATGTGAAGCAAGGTTGGTGGATGGGGTTGGAGGTGGTACTGCTGGGGATAATGTGAAGCAAGGTTGGTGGATGGGGTTGGAGGTGGTACTGCTGGGGATAATGTGAAGCAAGGTTGGTGGATGGGGTTGGAGGTGGTACTGCTGGGGATAATGTGAAGCAAGGTTGGTGGATGGGGTTGGAGGTGGTACTGCTGGGGATAATGTGAAGCAAGGTTGGTGGATGGGGTTGGAGGTGGTACTGCTGGGGATAATGTGAAGCAAGGTTGGTGGATGGGGTTGGAGGTGGTACTGCTGGGGATAATGTGAAGCAAGGTTGGTGGATGGGGTTGGAGGTGGTACTGGTGGGGATAATGTGAAGCAAGGTTGGTGGATGGGGTTGGAGGTGGTACTGCTGGGGATAATGTGAAGCAAGGTTGGTGGATGGGGTTGGAGGTGGTACTGCTGGGGATAATGTGAAGCAAGGTTGGTGGATGGGGTTGGAGGTGGTACTGCTGGGGATAATGTGAAGCAAGGTTGGTGGATGGGGTTGGAGGTGGTACTGCTGGGGATAATGTGAAGCAAGGTTGGTGGATGGGGTTGGAGGTGGTACTGCTGGGGATAATGTGAAGCAAGGTTGGTGGATGGGGTTGGAGGTGGTACTGCTGGGGATAATGTGAAGCAAGGTTGGTGGATGGGGTTGGAGGTGGTACTGCTGGGGATAATGTGAAGCAAGGTTGGTGGATGGGGTTGGAGGTGGTACTGCTGGGGATAATGTGAAGCAAGGTTGGTGGATGGGGTTGGAGGTGGACTGCTGGGGATAATGTGAAGCAAGGTTGGTGGATGGGGTTGGAGGTGGTACTGCTGGGGATAATGTGAAGCAAGGTTGGTGGATGGGGTTGGAGGTGGTACTGCTGGGGATAATGTGAAGCAAGGTTGGTGGATGGGGTTGGAGGTGGTACTGCTGGGGATAATGTGAAGCAAGGTTGGTGGATGGGGTTGGAGGTGGTACTGCGGGGATAATGTGAAGCAAGGTTGGTGGATGGGGTTGGAGGTGGTACTGGTGGGGATAATGTGAAGCAAGGTTGGTGGATGGGGTTGGAGGTGGTACTGCTGGGGATAATGTGAAGCAAGGTTGGTGGATGGGGTTGGAGGTGGTACTGCTGGGGATAATGTGAAGCAAGGTTGGTGGATGGGGTTGGAGGTGGTACTGCTGGGGATAATGTGAAGCAAGGTTGGTGGATGGGGTTGGAGGTGGTACTGTGGGGATAATGTGAAGCAAGGTTGGTGGATGGGGTTGGAGGTGGACTGCTGGGGATAATGTGAAGCAAGGTTGGTGGATGGGGTTGGAGGTGGTACTGCTGGGGATAATGTGAAGCAAGGTTGGTGGATGGGGTTGGAGGTGGTACTGCTGGGGATAATGTGAAGCAAGGTTGGTGGATGGGGTTGGAGGTGGTACTGCTGGGGATAATGTGAAGCAAGGTTGGTGGATGGGGTTGGAGGTGGTACTGCTGGGGATAATGTGAAGCAAGGTTGGTGGATGGGGTTGGAGGTGGTACTGGCTGGGGATAATGTGAAGCAAGGTTGGTGGATGGGGTTGGAGGTGGTACTGGTGGGGATAATGTGAAGCAAGGTTGGTGGATGGGGTTGGAGGTGGTACTGCTGGGGATAATGTGAAGCAAGGTTGGTGGATGGGGTTGGGTGGTGGTACAAGGTTGGTGGATGGGTTGGAGGTGGTACTGGGGATAATGTGAAGCAAGGTTGGTGGATGGGGTTGGAGGTGGTACTGCTGGGGATAATGTGAAGCAAGGTTGGTGGATGGGGTTGGAGGTGGTACTGCTGGGGATAATGTGAAGCAAGGTTGGTGGATGGGGTTGGAGGTGGTACTGCTGGGGATAATGTGAAGCAAGGTTGGTGGATGGGGTTGGAGGTGGTACTGCTGGGGATAATGTGAAGCAAGGTTGGTGGATGGGGTTGGAGGTGGTACTGGTGGGGATAATGTGAAGCAAGGTTGGTGGATGGGGTTGGAGGTGGTACTGCTGGGGATAATGTGAAGCAAGGTTGGTGGATGGGGTTGGAGGTGGTACTGCTGGGGATAATGTGAAGCAAGGTTGGTGGATGGGGTTGGAGGTGGTACTGCTGGGGATAATGTGAAGCAAGGTTGGTGGATGGGGTTGGAGGTGGTACTGGTGGGGATAATGTGAAGCAAGGTTGGTGGATGGGGTTGGAGGTGGTACTGCTGGGGATAATGTGAAGCAAGGTTGGTGGATGGGGTTGGAGGTGGTACTGGCTGGGGATAATGTGAAGCAAGGTTGGTGGATGGGGTTGGAGGGGGGTACTGGTGGGGATAATGTGAAGCAAGGTTGGTGGATGGGGTTGGAGGTGGTACTGCTGGGGATAATGTGAAGCAAGGTTGGTGGATGGGGTTGGAGGTGGTACTGCTGGGGATAATGTGAAGCAAGGTTGGTGGATGGGGTTGGAGGTGGTACTGCTGGGGATAATGTGAAGCAAGGTTGGTGGATGGGGTTGGAGGTGGTACTGGTGGGGATAATGTGAAGCAAGGTTGGTGGATGGGGTTGGAGGTTGGTGTGGGGATAATGTGAAGGTTGGTGGATGGGGTTGGAGGTGTACTGCTGGGGATAATGTGAAGCAAGGTTGGTGGATGGGGTTGGAGGTGGTACTGCTGGGGATAATGTGAAGCAAGGTTGGTGGATGGGGTTGGAGGTGGTACTGGTGGGGATAATGTGAAGCAAGGTTGGTGGATGGGGTTGGAGGTGGTACTGGTGGGGATAATGTGAAGCAAGGTTGGTGGATGGGGTTGGAGGTGGTACTGGTGGGGATAATGTGAAGCAAGGTTGGTGGATGGGGTTGGAGGTGGTACTGGTGGGATAATGTGAAGCAAGGTTGGTGGATGGGGTTGGAGGTGGTACTGCTGGGGATAATGTGAAGCAAGGTTGGTGGATGGGGTTGGAGGTGGTACTGCTGGGGATAATGTGAAGCAAGGTTGGTGGATGGGGTTGGAGGTGGTACTGCTGGGGATAATGTGAAGCAAGGTTGGTGGATGGGGTTGGAGGTGGTACTGCTGGGGATAATGTGAAGCAAGGTTGGTGGATGGGGTTGGAGGTGGTACTGCTGGGGATAATGTGAAGCAAGGTTGGTGGATGGGGTTGGAGGTGGTACTGGTGGGGATAATGTGAAGCAAGGTTGGTGGATGGGGTTGGAGGTGGTACTGCTGGGGATAATGTGAAGCAAGGTTGGTGGATGGGGTTGGAGGTGGTACTGCTGGGGATAATGTGAAGCAAGGTTGGTGGATGGGGTTGGAGGTGGTACTGCTGGGGATAATGTGAAGCAAGGTTGGTGGATGGGGTTGGAGGTGGTACTGCTGGGGATAATGTGAAGCAAGGTTGGTGGATGGGGTTGGAGGTGGTACTGCTGGGGATAATGTGAAGCAAGGTTGGTGGATGGGGTTGGAGGTGGTACTGCTGGGGATAATGTGAAGCAAGGTTGGTGGATGGGGTTGGAGGTGGTACTGCTGGGGATAATGTGAAGCAAGGTTGGTGGATGGGGTTGGAGGTGGTACTGGTGGGGATAATGTGAAGCAAGGTTGGTGGATGGGGTTGGAGGTGGTACTGCTGGGGATAATGTGAAGCAAGGTTGGTGGATGGGGTTGGAGGTGGTACTGCTGGGGATAATGTGAAGCAAGGTTGGTGGATGGGGTTGGAGGTGGTACTGGTGGGGATAATGTGAAGCAAGGTTGGTGGATGGGGTTGGAGGTGGTACTGGTGGGGATAATGTGAAGCAAGGTTGGTGGATGGGGTTGGAGGTGGTACTGCTGGGGATAATGTGAAGCAAGGTTGGTGGATGGGGTTGGAGGTGGTACTGCTGGGGATAATGGGGATAATGTGAAGCAAGGTTGGTGGATGGGGTTGGAGGTGGTATGGGGATAATGTGAAGCAAGGTTGGTGGGTGGTACTGCTGGGGATAATGTGAAGCAAGGTTGGTGGATGGGGTTGGAGGTGGTACTGCTGGGGATAATGTGAAGCAAGGTTGGTGGATGGGGTTGGAGTGGTGGGGATGGGGTTGGAGGTGGGGACTGCTGGGGATAATGTGAAGCAAGTTGGTGGATGGGGTTGGAGGTGGTACTGCTGGGGATAATGTGAAGCAAGGTTGGTGGATGGGGTTGGAGGTGGTACAGCTGGGGATAATGTGAAGCAAGGTTGGTGGATGGGGTTGGAGGTGGTACTGCTGGGGATAATGTGAAGCAAGGTTGGTGGATGGGGTTGGAGGTGGTACTGGTGGGGATAATGTGAAGCAAGGTTGGTGGATGGGGTTGGAGGTGGTACTGGTGGGGATAATGTGAAGCAAGGTTGGTGGATGGGGTTGGAGGTGGTACTGCTGGGGATAATCTGAAGCAAGGTTGGTGGATGGGGTTGGAGATGGTACAGGTGGGGATAATGTAAAGCAAGGTTGGTGGATGGGGTTGGAGGTGATACTGCTGGTGATAATGTGAAGCAAGGTTGGTGGATGGGGTTGGAGGTGGTACTGCTGGGGATAATGTGAAGCAAGGTTGGTGGATGGGGTTGGAGGTGGTACTGGTGGGGATAATGTGAAGCAAGGTTGGTGTATGGGGTTGGAGGTGGTACTGGTGGGTATAATGTGAAGCAAGGTTGGTGGATGGGGTTGGAGGTGGTACTGGTGGGGATAATGTGAAGCAAGGTTGGTGGATGGGGTTGGAGGTGGTACTGCTGGGGATAATGTGAAGCAAGGTTGGTGGATGGGGTTGGAGGTGGTACTGGTGGGGATAATGTGAAGCAAGATTGGTGGATGGGGTTGGACATGGTACTGCCGGGGATAATGTGAAGCAAGATTGGTGGATGGGGTTGGAGGTCGTATTGCTGGGGATAATGTGAAGCAAGGCTGGTGTATGGGGTTGGAGGTGGTACTGCTGGGGATAATGTGAAGCAACGTTGGTGGATGGGGTTGGTGGATGGGGTTGGAGGTGGTACTGGTGGGGATAATGTGAAGCAAGGTTGGTGAATGGGGTTGGAGGTGGTTCTGCTGGGGATAATGTGAAGCAAGGTTGGTGGATGAGATTGGTGGATGGGGTTGGAGGTGGTACTGGTGGTTGAGCTAACCAAATCACAAACCACACTTACCAGTCTCAATGGTCTGTGCAAACATCTCGAGCCCCTCCAAGGGCTGTGTGGGCTCCTCGGACTGCTCTTGCAGGCACTCCTTGGCCAGCTGCATGCTCGTGGTCATGCATGATGACCAGCTGGGAGACTCGGTCCCTGGGGCTGCTAGAGAGAGACAGAGTGCATCAGCAACAGGGTTAGACGCGGCGAGCGGTGCAGTGTGCAGGCAGCGCAGGGAGCGGCAGGGAACGCAATTCCCAAATACACCACAGGTGGACACGCCGTTTGCTCGTTCTCCCAACACTGCAAGGGAACAGGCTTGGAATATGGGAACCTGTGAAGTGATTCACCTGGAAGGTCGAGCTTGAGGATTAAAGGTACTGTGGAGCAACAGAGGGATCTCGGGATCCCCATCCCAGATCCCTCAAAGCTGGTAGGATGGTGTGGCATGTTGGTCTTCATGAGTCGGGGACTGAGTTCAAGAGCCACGAAGTCATGTTGCTGCTCTATAAAACAATGGTGAGGCCACACTTGGAGTATTGCGTTCAGTTCTAGTCCCCTCATTTTAGGAAGTATGTGGAATCTTTAGAGAGCGTGCAGAGGAGATGTAACAGGATGCTGCCTGGAAATAGACAGCATGTCTTATGAATCCAATCACAAACAAGAGAAAATCTGCAGATGCTGGAAATCCAAGGCAACACACACAAAATGCTGGAGGAACTCGGCAGGTCAGGCAGCATCTATGGAAAAGAGTATAGTCGACGTTTCGGGCCAAGAACCTTCAGCAGGACTGGAGAAAGAAAAGGTGAGAAGTCAGAGTCAGAAAGTTGGGGGAGGAGGAAGAAACATGAAGAGATAGGCGAAACCAGGAGGGGTAGGGGTGAAATAAAGAGCTGGCAAGTTGAATGGGGAAAGAGATACAGGGCTGGAGAAGGTGAAATCTAATAGGAGAGGAGAGAAAGGGAAAGGAGAGGAGGCAAAGAAACAAGATGAGAGAGGGAAAAGGGAATGGTGAAGGGGGTGGGGGGGACATTACTGGAAGATCGTGAAAACTATGTTCACGCCATCAGGTTGGAGACTACCCAGACAGAATATAAAGTGTTCTCCAATCTGAGTGCAATAGTAGAAAAAGCCAGGGATATACATTAGAATGGGAATAAGAAGTGGAATTAAAATGGGTGACCACCGGGAGATCCTGCTTTTTCTGGCAGGTGCTTGGCGAAGCAGTCTCCCAGTCTGCGTCGGGTCCCACCGACATACAAGAGACCACGCCAGGAGCAATGGGTACATTAAATAACCCCAACAGACTCTCCGCTGAAGTGTTGTCTCACCGGGAGGGACTGTTTGGGGCCCTGTATAGTCATGAGGGAGGGGGTGTAGGGGCAAGTGTAGCACTTGCTCTGCTTGCTAGGATAAGTGGCAGGAGGGAGATCAGTGGGGAGGGATGATGTCGTATGACAGTACAGGTAATGATGACGCCATACGACACTGCACATAGGGATGATGTCATATGACACCGCACAAAGTGATGACATCATATGACACGCCACACAATGATGATGTAATATGACACAGCACATAACAATGACGATGATGCCGGGGGGGGGTAGAGGTTTAAATACAGAAGGGAAAGATTTAAAAGGGGTACCAGAGGTACAGAGAGTGGTGCTTTATATGGAAAGGGCTGCAAAATGAAGTGGTAGAGGTGGGTACGATTAAGACATTCGAACTGGTAATGGATAAGAAGGGTTTGGAGAGACACGGGCGAAATACACATGACCCTATGACTACAATTCAATTAGCTCTTGCTTTTTGAAGATGCCGTTTTGTTCGGAGAGGTGGAATCCAAGTCTGCTGGTGGCAGGCGTTGTGTCCTGGGGCTGGAGGACTGTAAATATGTGCTGGAAGGTGGGAGGAGTAGGGCTTTGTTCTGTTGCTTGTTACGCTCGGTGTTATTCTGCCAAGCAATGCGGCCGTGCTATGTTGGTACTGGAGTATTGAAAGTCCTGGATAGGGTGGACATGGAGAAAATGTTTAAAATAGTTGGGGACTGGGACTGGAAGGCACAGACTCAAAATACAACGACACAGATAGAGTGGATGTGGAGAGGATGTTTCCTATAGTGGGGGAGTCTAGCACCAGAGGACACAGATAGAGTGGATGTGGAGAGGATGTTTCCTGTACTGGGGGAGTCTAGGACCAGAGGACACAGATAGAATTGATGTGGAGAGGATGTTTCCTATAGTGGGGGAGTCTAGGACCAGAGGACACAGATAGAGTGGATGTGGAGTGGATGTTTCCTGTACTGGGGGAGTCTAGGACCAGAGGACACAGATAGAGTGGATGGGGAGAGGATGTTTCCTATAGTGGGGGAGTCTAGGACCAGAGGACACAGATAGAGTGGATGTGGAGAGGATGTTTCCTATAGTGGGGGAGTCTAGGACCAGAGGACACAGATAGAGTTGGTGTGGAGAGGATGTTTCCTGTAGTGGGGGTGCCTAAGACCAGAGGACACAGATAGAGCGGATGTGGAGAGGATGTTTCCTATAGTGGGGGAGTCTAGGACCAGAGGACACAGATAGAGCGGATGTGGAGAGGATGTTTCCTATAGTGAGGGAGTCCGGGACCAGAGGACACAGATAGAGTGGATGTGGAGAGGGGGAGAAGAGGGTTGAGAGGGAGGTCACGGGGAGACAGGTGTCGAGGGTTAGGTCAGGGGGAGATGGCCGTCGAGGGGGAGGCCAGTGGGAGACGCCCGTCAATGGGGAGGCGGCCGTCGAGGGGGAGGCCACGGGGAGACGGGGGGGTCGAGGGGGAGGTCACAGGGTGAATGGTGTTGAGAGAGAGGTCACGGGAAGGAGGTGGTTGAGGGGGAGGTCACGGAGAGACGGAGGTCTGGGGCAGACAGAATTGAGAGGGAGGTCACAGGGAGACGGGGGTTGAGGGGGAGGTCACGGGGAGAAGGGGGCTGAGGGGGAGGTCGCGGGGAGACGGAGTTGAGAGGGAGGTCACGGGGAGAAGGGGAGACAGAGTTGAGAGGGAAGTCACGGGGAGGAGGGGGTTGAGGGGGTGGTCACGGGGAGACGGAGTTGAGGGGGAGGTCACGGGGAGGAGGGGGTTGAGGGGGAGGTCACGGGGAGACGGAGTTGAGGGGGAGGTCAGGGGGAGACGGAGTTGAGGGGGAGGTCAGGGGGAGACAGGGAGGTCACGGGAAGAAGGGGGTTGTGAAGGATAATCATGGGGTTGGCATTGGTGCTTGCGACACTTGCTGGCTACTCCCAGCACTTGCTCGGGTTGTGTTGGTTGTTAACACAATGTTCTTCACTGTGTGTTTCAACGTACACGTGATAAATAAATCTCAATCGTTGAATATTTGTTTTAAGTCACTTCTCCATCTGTAAGAGACGAGGAGCGTCCACACTCAGATTGTGCCCTGCTGGGTTCCGTGCCGAACTGGGATCAGCTTACCAAAGCAGTACTTGGGTCTGCACGTGATCTGCAGTCCCGACACCTCCACGGTACAGTTGTCAGTGATGAGGGCAGACCAGGGGATGGTCACCGAGATGCTGCTGATAAAGCCATCGGTGATCTCCAGCGGCGCACCCAGCGAGTCCAGGAACTCGTTCAGGGACTGCGAAGAGAAGGGAGAAACTGTTAGCATCCGAAAGTCCTGCAACCCTTTCACAACACCGCATGACAGCCCACCGCAGAGGTTCTCAGGGCATAAAAGGAGGAGCATTGTGTCAACCAGAGCCCATCAGACAGAAGAGCACAATTCAGCCATTCGGTCCATCGAGTATGGTCCACCATTCCATCATGGCTGATCTCTTATCCCTCTCAACTCCATTCTCCTGTCTTCCCCCCGTAACCTTTGGCACCCCGACTAATCAAGAACCTACCGATCTCCACTTTAAGTATACAAAATGACTGGACCTCCACAGCCATCTGTGGCAATGAATTACACAGACTCACCACTTTCAGGCTAAAGAAATACCTCCACATCTCTGTTGTAAATCCACGTTCACGTACTTTGAGGTTGTATCCTCTGGTTCTAGACTCCCCCACTATAGGAAACATCCTCTCCACATCCACTCTATCTGTGTCCTCTGGTCCTCGACTCCCCAACTATAGGAAACATCCTCTCCACATCCACTCTGTCTGTATCCTCTGGTCCCAGACTCCCCAACTATAGGAAACATCCTCTCCACATCCACTCTATCTGTGTCCTCTGGTTCTAGACTCTCCAACTATAGGAAACATCCTCTCCACATCCACTCTATCTGTGTCCTCTGGTCCTAGACTCCCCCACTATAGGAAATCCAGATCTACCATACAGAGAGGCTTTGAGGAAAGAGAAGCAGAATAAACGGTGTAAAGACAGTAAGGTAGAAGGGCTGAAATGTGTGTACCTCAATGCAAGAAGCATCAGGAACAAAGGTGATGAACTGAGAGCTTAGATACATACATGGAATTATGATGTAGTGGCCATTACAGAGACTTGGCTGGCACCAGGGCAGGAATGGATTCTCAATATTCCTGGTCTTCAGTGCTTTAAAAGGGATAGAGAGGGTGGAAAAAGGGGAGGAGGGGTGGCATTACCGGTCAGGGATACTATTACAGCTACAGAAAGGGTGGATAATGTAGCAGGATCCTCTTTTGAGTCAATATGGGTGGAAGTCAGGAACAGGAAGGGAGCAGTTACTCTACTACCCCTGGTAGCAGCAGAGATACGGAGGAGCAGATTGGGAGGCAGATTTTGGAAAGGTGCAAAAATAACAGGGTTGTTATCATGGGTGACTTTAACTTCCCTAATATTGATTGGCACCTGATTAGTTCCAAGGGTTTAGATGGGGCAGAGTTTGTTAAGTGTGTCCAGGATGGATTCCTGTCACAGTATGTGGACAGGCCGACCAGGGGGAATGCCATACTAGATCTAGTACTAGGTAATGAACCGGGTCAGGTCACAGATCTCTCAGTGGGTGAGCATCTGGGGGACAGTGACCACTGCTCCCTGGCCTTTAGCATTATCATGGAAAAGGATAGAATCAGAGAGGACAGGAAAATTTTTAATTGGAGAAAGGCAAATTATGAGGCTATAAGGCTAGAACTTGCGGGTGTGAATTGGGATGATGTTTTTGCAGGGAAATGTACTATGGACATGTGGTCAATGTTTAGAGATCTCTTGTAAGGGATAAATTTGTCCCGGTGAGGAAGATAAAGAATGGTAGGGTGAAGGACCCATGGGTGACAAGTGAGGTGGAAAATCTAGTCAGGAGGAAGAAGGCAGCATACATGAGGTTCAGGAAGCAAGGATCAGATGGGTCTATTGAGGAATATAGGGAAGCAAGAAAGGAGCTTAAGAAGGGGCTGAGAAGAGCAAGAAGGGGGCATGAGAAGGCCTTGGCGAGTAGGGTAAAGGAAAACCCCAAGGCATTCTTCAATTATGTGAAGAAAAAAAGGATGACAGGAGTGAAGGTAGGACCGATTAGAGATAAAGGTGGGAAGATGTGCCTGGAGGCTGTGGAAGTGAGCGAGGTCCTCAATGAGTACTTCTCTTCTGTATTTACCAATGAGAGGGAACTTGATGATGGTGAGGACAATATGAGTGAGGTTAATGTTCTGTAGCATGTTGATATTAAGGGAGAGGAGGTGTTGGAGTTGTTAAAATACATTAGGACAGATAAGTCCCCGGGGCCTGACGGAATATTCCCCAGGCTGCTCCACGAGGCGAGAGAAGAGATTGCTGAGCCTCTGGCTAGGATCTTTATGTCCTCGTTGTTGAGGGGAATGGTACCGGAGGATTGGAGGGAGGCAAATGTTGTTCCCTTGTTCAAAAAAGGTAGTAGGGATAGTCCGGGTAATTATAGACCAGTGAGCCTTACGTCTGTGGTGGGAAAGCTGTTGGAAAAGATTCTTAGAGATAGGATCTATAGGCATTTAGAGAATCATGGTCTGATCAGGGACAGTCAGCATGGCTTTGTGAAGGGCAGATCATGTCTAACAAGCCTGATAGAGTTCTTTGAGGAGGTGACCAGGCATATAGATGAGGGTAGTGCAGTGGATGTGATTTATATGGATTTTAGTAAGGCATTTGACAAGGTTCCACACAGTAGGCTTATTCAGAAAGTGAGAAGGCATGGGATCCAGGGAAGTTTGGCCAGGTGGATTCAGAATTGGCTTGCCTGCAGAAGGCAGAGGGTGGTGGTGGAGGGAGCACATTCGGATTGGAGGATTGTGACTAGTGGTGTCCCACAAGGATCTGTTATGGGACCTCTACTTTTCGTGATTTTTATTAACGACCTGGATGTGGGGGCAGAAGGGTGGGTTGGCAAGTTTGCAGACGACACAAAGGTTGGTGGTGTTGTAGATAGTGTAGAGGATTGTCAAAGATTGCAGAGAGACATTGATAGGATGCAGAGGGGGGCTGAGAAGTGGCAGATGGAGTTCAACCTGGAGAAGTGTGAGGTGGTACACTTTGGAAGGACAAACTCCAAGACAGAGTACAAAGTAAATGGCAGGATGCTTGGTAGTGTGGAGGAGCAGAGGGATCTCGGGGTACATGTCCACAGATCCCTGAAAGTTGCCTTACAGGTGGATAGGGTAGTTAAGAAAGCTTATGGGGTGTTAGCTTTCATAAGTCGAGGGATAGAGTTTAAGAGTCGCGATGTAATGATGCAGCTCTATAAAACTCTGGTTAGCCCACACTTGGAGTACTGTGTCCAGTTCTGGTCACCTCACTATAGGAAGGATGTGGAAGCATTGGAAAGGGTACAGAGGAGACTTACCAGGATGCTGCCTGATTTAGAAAGTATGCATTATGATAGAGATTAAGGGAGCTAGGGCTTTACACTTTGGAGAGAAGGAGGATGAGAAGAGACATGATAGAGGTGTACAAGATAATAAGAGGAATAGATAGAGTGGATAGCCAGCGCCTCTTCCCCAGGGCACCACTGCTCAATACAAGAGGACATGGCTTTAAGGTAAGGGGTGGGAAGTTCAAGGGGGATATTAGAGGAAGGTTTTTTACTCAGAGAGTGGTTGGTGCGTGGAATGCACTGGCTGAGTCAGTGGTGGAGGCAGATACACTAGTGAAGTTTAAGAGACTACTAGACAGGTATATGGAGGAATCTAAGGTGGGGGTTTATACGGGAGGCAGGGTTTGAGGATCGGCACAATATTGTGGGCCGAAGGGCCTGTAATGTGCTGTACTATTCTATGTTTTATGAAACATCCTCTCCACATGCACTCTATCTGTGCCCTCTGGTCCTAGACTCCCCTACTGCAGGAAACATCCTCTCCACATCCACTCTATCTACAAACGTTTGTAGGTCTTTCAATATTCGATAGGTGTTAATGAAACCCCCTTAGTTCCCGGAATTATTCTCATGAACCTTCTCTGAACACTCTCGAATGTCAGCTCATCGTTTCTTAGGCAGTGGACACAAAATTGCTCACAATACTCCAAGTGTGGTCTGACCAATGCCTTACAAAGCATCAGTATTACATTCTTGCTTTTATATTCTCATCAAGATTTAGATTCGGGATTGTTTATTGTCATCCCTCAGTGCACCAGTGAAAAAAGAGCAACATGACTGTTGCTCTGGATCTGATAGAGCATCTCAAACCCAAGAAGCATAACGAACACAATAACCACAACAAACACAGCAAAGAAGATGCAGATGGAATACAGTGTCGGGAAGTGTGTGGTCATGCACTTTGCTTGAAGAAATGACAGGCTTAAATATTTCCTAAATACAGAAAACTGAGACGCAAGACACTTGGGAGTCCTTGTGCAGGATTGCCTAAAGGTTAATTTAAGTCTGTGGTGAGGAAGGTAAATGTGATGTTAGCATTCATTTCAAGAGGACTAGAATATAAAAGCAAGGATGCAATGTTGAGGCTTTATGAAGCACTGGTGAGGCCTCATTTGGAGTATTGTGAGTAGTTTTGGGCCCCTTACCTTAGAAAGGATGTGCTGGCATTGGAGAGGATACAAAGGAGGTTCACAAAAATGATTCCAGGATTGAATGGCTTGTCACATGAAGAGCATTTGATGGCTCTGGGCCTATATTCACTAGAATACAAAAGAATGAGGGGTGACCTTATTAAAGCTATCGAATGCTGAAAGACCTCGATAGAGTGGATGTGCAGAGGACGTTTCCTATGGTGGGAGAATCTAAGACCAGAGGACACAGATAGAGTGAATGTGAAGAGGATGTTTCCTATAGTGGGGGAGTCTAGGACCACAGGACACAGATAGAGTGAATGTGAAGAGGATGTTTCCTATGGTGGGAGAATCTAAGACCAGAAGACACAGATAGAGTGAATGTGAAGAAGATGTTTCCTATGGTGGGAGAATCTAAGACCAGAGGACACAGATAGAGTGAATGTGAAGAGGATGTTTCCTATAGTGGAGGAGTCTAGGACCAGAGGACACAGATAGAGTGGATGTGGAGAGGATGTTTCCTATGGTGGGGGAGTCTAGGACCAGAGGACACAGATAGAGTGGATGTAGAGAGGATGTTTCCTATAGTGGAGGAGTCTAGGACCAGAGGACACAGATAGAGTGGATGTGGAGAGGATGTTTCCTATGGTGGGAGAGTCTAGGACCAGAGGACACAGATAGAGTGGATGTGGAGAGGATATTTCCTACAGTGGGAGGGTCTAGGACCAGAGGACACAGATAGAGTGGATGTGGAGAGTATGTTTCCTATGGTGGGAGAGTCGAAGACCAGAGGACACAGATAGAGTGGATGTGGAGAGGATGTTTCCTACAGTGGGAGGGTCTAGGACCAGAGGACACAGATAGAGTGGATGTGGAGAGTATGTTTCCTATGGTGGGAGAGTCGAAGACCAGAGGACACAGTCTCAGAATAGAAGGGTGTCCTTTTAGAATGGAGATGAGGAGGAATTTCTTCAGCCAGAGAGTGGTGAATTTGTGGAATTCTTTGCCACAGGCAGCTGTGGAGGCCAAGTCTTCATGTATATTTAATGCAGAGGTTGATAGATTCTTGATTGGTCAGGGCATGAGGGGATACAGGGAGAGGGCAGGAGATTGGGGCTGAGAGGGAAATTAGATTAGAAATGGCAGGGCAGACTCGATGAGCCAAATGGTCTAATTCTGCTCCTCTGTCTTATGGTCTTAACACAATAAATGTAAATCCTGTAAACCACAATGTAGAAGCAGCGGTCAGAGACGCGGACTGGGTGTATGTACACAATGTGACACTGGGTGATGTGTAAGCAGTGGTAGTGGGGGGGGTGGGGCCGGGCTGATCAACACATTGAAGACACTTACGGAGGGAGAAGAGAAGGAAGTGCAGAACACAGGGGTCCTCGTCTGCAGAGCCAAAGAGGGGCATTTCATAAGCCCTCCCCCATCGTGTGAAATGCAAATTCTTTGCGCAGAGTTGGGGCCTGATCAGATTACACTCAGAGCCTCGCTTCGCCACAGCTGAGCCAGGCTGCAGTCCGAGCAAACACACTGCATACAGACACCTCCCAACAAAGCGACTGGATTACTGTTCTCCTCCCTTCACCCAGAGCCCGTGGGCACAGAGTTCACGGTAGGACAACAGCAGCCCCGTCAACAACCAGCTCACTTAGAAAGAGGAAACCAGACGTCCATGAGCCAGTCCTCATTAGAGGACCAGAGCTGGAGAGGGTCAGCAACTTTCAATTCCTCAGTGTTATTGATCCAGAGGATCTGTCCTGGGTCCATTACATTGACAACACAGCAGTGCCTCCACTTTCTGAGAATTCGACACGTCATCTTAAACTTTGACCAACTTCTGTAGATGCGTGGTGGAGAGCATCGCAGCCTGCTATGGAAACACCAATGCCCTCGAATGGAAAATCCCACAAAAAGGTCGTGGATATGACCCAGTCCATCACAAGTAAAGCCCTCACCACCACTGAGTACATCTAGACGGTGTGCTGCCACAGGAAAGCATCACCCCCACCACCCACCCCAAGGCACGTCCTCACTGCTGCCATCGGGAAGGAGGTACAGGAGCCTCAGGTCCCACACCACCAGGTTCAGGAACAGTTATTACCCCTCAACCATCAGGCTCCTGAACCAGTGAGGATAACTTCACTCACCCCATCACTGAAATATTCTCACAACCTATGGACTCATTTTCAAGGGCTATCATTGGTCCATATCGTGGGCTGAATGGCCCGTACTGTTCAACGTTCTCTGAGATGCTCACAGTCGGAGTACGTGGTAATATTAAATACAACAATGAATACAGCAATCAGTGCCAACACTCAAATGTGCAATGAGAAAGACAAGAAATTCTGCAAGTGCTAGTCAGGCAGCATCTACGGAAATGAATAAACGGTCGACGTTCCAGGCTGAGACTCTTCATCAGGACACTAACGGAAGTGGAAAGATGCCAGAATAAGAAGGTGGTGGTGGGGGGAGGGGGAAGGAAAGGAGAGCTGAAAAGGGCAAAGGGAAAAAGGAATCTGATAGGAGAGGAAAATAGACCATGGGAGACAGGGAAGGAGAAGAGACACCAGGGGGAGGAGATAGGCAGGTGAGAAGAGGCAAGAGGTCAGAGTGGGAAAATGGAGGAGGAAGGGGGAACAGAGGGGAAAAAATTACTGGAAGGAAAAATCAATGTTCATGCCATCAGGTTGGAGGCTACCCCAATTTGAGGAATGGCATTCTTGCTACTGAGGGAGTGCAGCGTATGTTCACGAGGTTAATTCCCGGGATGGCGAGACTGTCATACGTTGAAAGATTGGAGCAACTAGGCTTGTATACACTGAAATTTAGAAGGATGAGAGGGGATCTGATTGAAACATATAAGATTATTAACGCATTGGACACGCTAGAGGCAGGAAACATGTTCCTGATGTTGGGGGTGTCCAGAACCAGAGGCCACAGTTTAAGAATAAGGGGTAGGCAACTTAGAACGGAGTTGAGGAAAAACTTTTTCCACCCACAGAGTTATGGATCTGTGGATGCTCTGCCTCAGAGCAGTGGAGGCCAATTCTCCGGATGCTTTCAAGAAAGAGATGGATAGAGCTCTTAAGATAGTGAAGTCAAGGGATATGGGGAGAAGGCAGGAATGGGGTACTGATTGTGGATGATCAGCCATGATCACAGTGAATGGCAGTGCTAGCTCAAAGGGCCGAATGGACTATCCTGCACCTATTGTCTATTGTCTACCCAGATGGAATACAAGGTGTTACTCCTCCACTATGAGAGTGGCCTCATCACGACAGAAGAGGAGTCAATGGACCAATATGTTGGAAAGGGGATGGGGATTGAAATTAAACCGGTTGGCTGCTGCGAAATCCTGCTTTTTGTGGATGGAGCAAAGTCTAGAATTATAAATGAAGGAACCACCAGTCTGGCCAGTCACCTTTTTGGGAAACTCAGCTTTGGATGACTCTCAACTCCCTTGTGAAATGGCCTGAGAGGTGAAGCATGTCACGGTGCCTCACAGCCCCAGAGAGCCGGGAGCGATTCTGCCTGCCAATGCTGTGTGTGTGTGTGTGTGTGTGTCCCTGTGTCCGTCTGCGTGTCCCTCTATCCGTAAGTCTGTCTGTGTCCGTCTCCATGTCTCTCTGTCCGTGTCTGTGTGTATATATCTTTTCACCATTGAAACAATGCGCATAAGTACTGAGGCTGTGTTCAGGATTTGGGAATGCGTATGAACCTGGTGCAGAGTTCCTGATCTGTGTCAAGTAACCACACCGCCCCCCCCACCCCTCCCCACGAACAAAGTTCACGCACTAACAAACAGCACGTGGTCTCCTCAGAGGGAGCCAAAGGAATCCCAAGACCAGCTGTTGTCACTGTCCAAACAGCAAGAGCAGCACAACAAGATAACGTCACTCAGCCCAGCACCCAGCACACCGTGACCCAGGCACGGCTCATGCACCCAACGGGGAAAGAGAGTGGCTCTCACTTCCTGCAGCTGTCCCGGCACACCGTACGGCCTTCGTCGCACTGTGGCACTTCAGTGGTGCTAGTGGCCTGTTCAGTGGGACGGAAAAGGTCGGGCTCGGCCCAGTCCATCACGGGCAAAGCCTTCCCCACCATTCAGCAGATCCACAAGGAGCGCTGTCACAAGAAAGCAGCGCCCATCATCCAGGCCATGCTCTCCTCTCGCGTAGAGTACGGGCCAAGCACACAGCCTTGTGGTACACCTCCGCTGCTGCAGATTGTGGAGGAGATGTTGACTGGGGTCTGACAGTGAGGAAATCAAGCAGGTATCCAATCTGAAGGGTCCGTCAACTGTTGTTTTTCCTTTCATTTTCACAGTTCGCTTTTGGTAATTTAAATTTTTTTTATGCCTTTGCACTGTACTGCTGCCGCAAAACAATAAATTTCATCTCCTCAGCCACTGATAAAAAATTTTAATCTGATTCTACTGTGTGCAATTCTGGTCAGCCTGGTGTAGGAACGATCCCATTAAAATGGGTAAGGTGTGAAAAGGTTTGAGGGGAAAAAAGGATCAGTCATGATTGAGTGGCAGAGCAAACTCCAAGGCCTAATTCTGGCCTTATGAGCATGTTAATGGTCAGGATGGCTTGGGCTGTTGGCAGATTCACAAAATAAGAGTAGCAGGAAAACTTAGAAGCATGTTGCCAGGGATCAATTACCTGAATAAGGGTTGAATAGGTTAGTACTTGGAACTTAGAAGATTGAGAGGAGATTTGGTAGAGGTGCACAAAATTCTGAGGGGTATGGACGGGGTAAATGCAAGCAGGCTTTTTCCAGAGGTCGGGAGGGACTACAACCGGAGGTCATGGGTTAAGGGTGAAAGGTGAAATGTTTAAGGAAAACTCCAAGGCTGGTGAGAGTGTGGTGTGAGCTGCCAGCACAAGCGGTGGATGTGGGTTTGATTTCAGCAATGTCAGTGAAATCTGCGTCAGCAGATGGGTGGGAGGGCTATGGTCGATGGGAGTCGGCAGGGTAATTGGGCTGAGGGGCTTGTATCTGCTCTGGAGATGTTACCAAACCAAACTCAGTTGGCAACAACATCTCCTCCAGCACATGACTCGGTGAGAGGCGGAATAGGCGGAGACTTTCTTTCCTGGGGCACAGGAGGCTGAGCGGTGACCTCATGAGGGGCAGAGATAAAGCGAATACTCACAGACCTTTCCTCGGGGGAGGAGGATGCGAAACCAGAAGGTTGGGGGGGGGGCGGTAGAGGTGAGTACAACAAACAGGTACATGGAACATGGATGGGAAAGGTTTGGGACCAAAGAGAGACAAGTTAGACAACTTGTTTGGGATTGACGAGTCGGACTGAGCGGGCTGTTTCCATGGTCTATGACTACACTCAACGTCACTTCATTCAGTCCACTTCCTCGTTAATGCAAATATCTCATCAGCCAATCATGCATCAGCAACTCAATGCATAAAAGCACACAGACATGGTCAAGAGGTTCAGTTGTTGTTCAGACCAAACATCAGAATTGGTGAGAAATGGGATCTAAGTGAGTTTGGCTGTGGAATGATACCAGATGAGGTGGTTTCCATATCTCAGAGACAGCCAACCTCCTGGGATTTTCACGCACAACAGTCTCACAGTCTCCAGAGTCTACAGAGAACGGTGCGAGAAAAAAACAAAAACGACACCCAGTGAGTGGCAGTTCTGTGGGTGAAAACACCTTGTGAATGAGAGAGGTCAGAGGAGAATGGCCAGACTGGATCAAGCTGACAGGAACTCAAATAACCACACGTTACCACAGGTGAGTATCTCTGAATGCACAACATGTCCTAACTTTAAGTGGATGGGCCACAGCAGCAGCAGATCACGTACATACACTCAGTCGCCACTTTATTAGATACAGGAGGTACCAATAAATTGGCCACCGAGTACATATTGTTGACATAAACTGGCTCTTGCTTTTCTGAGTAGAATTTTAATTTTATACTGTTTTTGCCAGAAACATACATCTCCAGTAACGCAGGGAAATATGGAATCTCTCAGCTGTGGAAACAGGAACTTGGGTCACTGAGGCCTCACACTTGAATGGGAATGTGCACGGGTACTGGAAATGCCACAGGACAACGGGAATGTCTGATGAGATGGCCCACCCACCTCAACCATTCCTTGGGCCCCACACCCCACTGGCAGTGGCTGTTAAGGTCATTTGATCTCACACACAACAAGATTTACTCTGGACCTAAACGCAAACATGTAATGCTGAGACATTTGGACTATTGTGAGATTTCTGCTCCCCTCATCAAGGACAAGATGTGCTGGCATTGTCAAGGGTCCAGAGGAGGTTCACGAGAATTATCCCAGGAATGAAAGGGTTAACATTTAAGGAGCACCTCATGGCTCTGAGCCTGTACTCACCAGGGTTTGGAAGCATGAATGGCGGTCGGGGGGGGGGGTGCGGGGAGTCTCATTTCAACCTATCAAATTCAGAAAGGCCCAGATAGAGTGGATGGGGAGAGGATGTTTCCTATAGTGAGGGAGTCTAGGACCAGAGGACACAGATAGAGTGGATGGGGAGAGGATGTTTCCTATAGTGGGGGAGTCTAGGACCAGAGGACACAGATAGAGTGGGTGTGGAGAGGATGTTTCCTATAGTGGGGGAGTCTAGGACCAGAGGACACAGATAGAGTGGGTGTGCAGAGGATGTTTCCTATAGTCGGGGAGTCTAGGACCAGAGGACACAGATAGAGTGGATGTGGAGAGGATGTTTCCTACAGTGGGGGAGTCTAGGACCAGAGGACACAGATAGAGTGGTTGTGGAGAGGATGTTTCCTATAGTGGGGGAGTCTAGGACCAGAGGACACAGATAGAGTGGATGTGGAGAGGATGTTTCCTATAGTGGGGGAGTCTAGGACCAGAGGACACAGATAGAGTGGATGTGGAGAGGATGTTTCCTACAGTGGGGGAGTCTAGGACCAGAGGACACAGATAGAGTGGATGTGGAGAGGATGTTTCCTACAGTGGGGGAGTCTAGGACCAGAGGGCACAGATAGAGTGGATGTGGAGAGGATGTTTCCTATAGTGGGGGAGTCTAGGACCAGAGGACACAGATAGAGTGGATGTGGAGAGGATGTTTCCTACAGTGGGGGAGTCTAGGACCAGAGGACACAGATAGAGTGGATGCGGAGAGGATGTTTCCTACAGTGGGGGAGTCTAGGACCAGAGGGCACAGATAGAGTGGATGTGGAGAGGATGTTTCCTACGGTGGGGGAGTCTAGGACCAGAGGGCACAGATAGAGTGGATGTGGAGAGGATGTTTCCTATAGTGGGGGAGTCTAGGACCAGAGGGCACAGATAGAGTGGATGTGGAGGGGATGTTTCCTATAGTGGGGGAGTCTAGGACCAGAGGGCACAGATAGAGTGGATGTAGAGGGGATGTTTCCTATAGTAGGGGAGTCTAGGACCAGAGGGCACAGATAGAGTGGATGTGGAGAGGATGTTTCCTATAGTGGGGGAGTCTAGGACCAGAGGGCACAGATAGAGTGGATGTAGAGGGGATGTTTCCTATAGTAGGGGAGTCTAGGACCAGAGGGCACAGATAGAGTGGATGTGGAGAGGATGTTTCCTATAGTGGGGGAGTCTAGGACCAGAGGAGACACAGATAGAGTGGATGTGGAGAGGATGTTTCCTACGGTGGGGGAGTCTGGGACCAGAGGACACAGATAGAGTGGATGTGGAGAGGATGTTTCCTATAGTGGGGGAGTCTAGGACCAGGGGACACAGATAGAGTGGATGTGGAGAGGATGTTTCCTATAGTGGTGGAGTCTAGGACCAGAGGGCACAGATAGAGTGGATGTGGAGAGGATGTTTTCTGTACTGGGGGAGTCTAGGACCAGAGGAGACACAGATAGAGTGGATGTGGAGAGGATGTTTCCTACGGTGGGGGAGTCTGGGACCAGAGGAGACACAGATAGAGTGGATGTGGAGAGGATGTTTCCTACGGTGGGGGAGTCTGGGACCAGAGGACACAGATAGAGTGGATGTGGAGAGGATGTTTCCTATAGTGGGGGAGTCTAGGACCAGGGGACACAGATAGAGTGGATGTGGAGAGGATGTTTCCCATAGTGGGGGAGTCTAGGAGCAGAGGAGACAGATAGAGTGGACGTGGAGAGGATGTTTCCTGTACTGGGGGAGTCTAGGACCAGAGGAGACACAGGGTGTCCCTTGAGAACAGAGAAGGAGGAATTTCTTTAGCCAGTGGCTAGTGAAACTGTGGAATTCGTTATACAGATGGCTGTGGAGACTAAGTTATTGGGTATTTGAAGTGAAGATTGTTGATTAGTCAGGACATCAAAGGCTATGGGGAGAAGGCAGGAGAAAGGTTTGAGAAAGTTAATAAATCAGCCATGATGGAATGGCAGAACAGTATTGACGGGCCAAACCGCCTAATTGTGTCCTGTGTCTCATGGATTAGAACCTGGGTATCTTCAGATCTGTGTAGCTCCATTCACCAGAAAATCTGAAACTCCAAAGAAAACCATGCTGGTCACGGCACAGTGGTGAGGCGGAGACGTGGTTTCACAACTGGCAGGCCGATTGTTTGTGTCCTGGCCCTCTCACGCGGTCGTTTGGGAGACAGATTGCAAGTGTTGTGCAAGCAGTCACATCACGACTCTCCAGTGCTCACCCTGCCCCCACAGCACATCGGCAGCTCCATCTGCACAGTGGACACGCAGTGACAACTGCGCAGGAAACTGAACTGGAAAGCAGAAAGTCCGTGGGGGGAGGGAAGGGATCTGAGAGCAGAGGCAGAGGAAGAGGAAAATCACAGGAGTCCAGAACTCCGGGAGGAGGTGAAACATGCCGGAGGGACCTTGAAAGGCGGAAAAGCGGAGGAAATTGGGTTCAAGTGAGACCAAGTACAGTGGAGGAAGAGGTCATTCGGCCCACCACGGCCGTACTAACGACAATGCCAATCTGCTAACCCCACTGCCCATACCCTTCCAAGCCCTGCCTGTTCGTACGTCTGTTTAAAAGCCTCTTAAACATAGCTCCTTCTGCCACCAACCCAGCGGAGCGTCCCACACACCTATCCGTTGGCCAGGGTCAACCATGGGTGTTGTGTCCCAGCTGTCTACGTGATACACAAGCCTGGGCAGTACGATACGCAGAGCAAGCTGTCTACGTGATACACAAGCCTGGGCAGTACAATACGGACAGCAAGCTGTCTACGTGATACACAAGCCTGGGCAGTACAATACGCAGAGCAAGCTGTCTACGTGATACACAAGCCTGGGCAGTACAATACGCAGAGCAAGCTGTCTACGTGATACACAAGCCTGGGCAGTACGATACGCAGAGCAAGCTGTCTACGTGATACACAAGCCTGGGCAGTATGATACGGAGAGCAAGCTGTCTACGTGATACACAAGCCTGGGCAGTACGATACGGAGAGCAAGCTGTCTACGTGATACACAAGCCTGGGCAGTACGATACAGACAGCAAGCTGTCTACGTGATACACAAGCCTGGGCAGTACGATACGGAGAGCAAGCTGTCTACGTGATACACAAGCCTGGGCAGTACGATACGCAGAGCAAGCTGTCTACGTGATACACAAGCCTGGGCAGTACGATACGCAGAGCAAGCTGTCTACGTGATACACAAGCCTGGGCAGTGCAATACGGACAGCAAGCTGTCTACATGATACACAAGCCTGGGCAGTACGATACGGACAGCAAGCTGTCTACATGATACACAAGCCTGGGCAGTACGATACGGACAGCAAGCTGTCTACGTGATACACAAGCCTGGGCAGTACGATACGCAGAGCAAGCTGTCTACGTGATACACAAGCCTGGGCAGTGCAATACGGACAGCAAGCTGTCTACATGATACACAAGCCTGGGCAGTACGATACGGACAGCAAGCTGTCTACGTGATACACAAGCCTGGGCAGTACGATACGGACAGCAAGCTGTCTACGTGATACACAAGCCTGGGCAGTGCGATACGGACGGCAAGCTGTCTACGTGATACACAAGCCTGGGCAGTACGATACGCAGAGCAAGCTGTCTAAGTGATACACAAGCCTGGGCAGTACGATACGGACAGCAAGCTGTCTACGTGATACACAAGCCTGGGCAGTACGATACAGACAGCAAGCTGTCTACGTGATACACAAGCCTGGGCAGTACAATACGGACAGCAAGCTGTCTACGTCATACACAAGCCTGGGCAGTACGATACGGACAGCAAGCCGTTGCCCCTGCAGCGGCTCCCCCTCTCCTCACAGCGGATGAACCAAAGGAACAGCACAGACTGATACAGTTTGGCACCAGCAGTGTCGCAGGAGTTGCCAGTCAGCGTTGAACTGCCTTGGGGACTCCAGCTCCGGATTTTTTCCTCGAGGTTTACTCCGAAAGCCTTCCCCAGGAGTGGGTATGGCCGCAAGGCAGCAGGAGTTTGAGATCAGAGTTTTCCTTCTCCTGGACGAGCTGCCAAGCATCTACCAGACTGTACTTCCCTCATAAATCTGCTTTCCGTTTCTCACCTTAAACCTTGGGGAAGAAAACACCATCTACCTTGTCAAGTTGAGGTTCCTGCCAGAGGCACATGTGCCCTGGGATGCAGGTACAATGAGAAAACTACTTGTACTGACATCACTGCCATGCAGGTTAGAACTAACACAAGAGGTTCTGCAGATTTTGGCAGATGGACCGGCGGTCGAGCACCATATGCCAGAAGTGGAACTTCCCGATTGCCAGATTCCCATTCCCATCCTGACACGTCAGTCCATGGACTCCTCTTGTGCCAAGATGGGGCCACCCTCAGGGTGGTGGAACAACACCTTACATTCTGTCTGGGTAGCCTCCAACCTGATGGCGTGACATTGATTTCTCCCTCTGGTGAACAAAAACTTCCTCCCCTCTTCTTGTATTCCCCACTCCAACCTCCTCTCACCTGCCTATCACTTCCCCAGTCCTCTCCTCCTTCCCTTTCTCCAATGGTCCACGCTCCTCCCTATCAGATTCCTTCCTCTCCAGCCCTTCACCATTCCCACCCACCTGCCTTCACCTGTCACCTTCTAGCTACACTCCTTTCCCTCCACCCCACTCCAGTCTTTTTATCCTGGTGTCTTGGTCCTTCCTTTTCAGTCGTGAAGAAGCCCGAAATGTTAACTGTTTATTCCTCTGCATGACCTGCTAAGCAAGTTCCTCCAGCACTTGGCTTTGGACTTCCAGCATCTGCAGACTTTCTTTCTCATGTTTATAAGATCCTGCAGATGCTGGAAATCTAGGGCATGAGACACAACATGCTGGAGGAATTCAGCAGGTCAGGAAGCACCTATGGAGAGGAATCAATAAGGCCGAGACCCTTCATCAAGACATTATAAAATATGCCTATATTATACAAGGTATTGAAGAGGAAGCACGGTCTATTTCTTCTCATAACTTGGGGGCAAACGTGAGTGTAGTTGCCATTACCAAGGAGAAGCTGCTTTGGGGACTGAAAGGTCTGAAGGTAGATAAGTCACCTGGACCAGGGTTCTGAACAAGGTACAGTAGCTGAAGAGATCCTGCAGGCATTAGTAAAGATCTTTGAAGAAACACCAGATTATTGAACAGTTATCGAGGACTGGGAAATTGCAAATGTCACTCCACTCTTTACGGAGGCAGAAGGAAGGAAATTTTGGGCCAGTTATTCTGACTTCAATGGCCTCAAGTGGCCAAATCCTGCTCCGAAGTCTTATGGTCTAATTTTATACACTTCTGTCAAGTTACCAGCCAGACGAAGAGACACTGAAGCAATGCCCTGCTGTCCCCTTGAGGGAGGGAATCATCCCACGCTCACCTTCGGTAGCAGAGCAGAGGGACTCTCCTCAAGTCCCTCAACTAACGGTGCCAGTACAGGTGATGTGGCCATTACCCTGCTGCCAGATCAGTCTGCACCGACGTTACAACACACACCACTTCCACAGCCCTTCTCCGTGCCTGAAGCACTTTGGGATTTCCGAGCTCACGCACGGGATACACAGGCGTTTTGCAGGAAAGAAGCACTCAATGATCGACACTGATACGAGACCATAAGACATTGGGGCAGAATTAGGCCATTCAGCCCATTGAATCTGCTCTACTATTCATTCAATCACGGCTGATTTATTTTCCCTCTCAACCCCATCGTCCTGCTGTCTTCGGTGCCCTCATTAATCAAGAACCTCCGCTTTACACACACCCAATGACTTGGCCTCCACAGCCGTCTGTGGCAACGAAGTCCAGAGATTCACCACCGCCTGCTGAAGAAATTCCTCCCCATCTCACATGCATCAGGAATTTCCTGTGGTGTGTTGGCGGGCCACTCAACAGAATAAAAACAACATTCAACAATTACAACAGGGATTCTGCAGATGCTGGAAATTCAAGCAACACGCATAAAAGTTGCTGGTGAACGCAGCAGGCCAGGCAGCATCTGTAGGAAGAGGTGCAGTCGACATTTCAGGCCGAGACCCTTCGTCAGGACTAACTGAAGGAAGAGTGAGTGGAGGGGGAGGGGGAGATCCAAAATGATAGGAGAAGCCAGGAGGGGGAGGGATGGAGCCAAGAACTGAACAGGTGATAGGCAAACAGGATACGAGAGGATTCAACAATTACAAAGGATAAAAAAATTAAATCTGGAGGTTAAAGTGCATAAACACCAGTGTCTGATCCCAGTGTAAACAGCTTTTTACAAAGTGGTTTAAAGTCAGTGGAGCGATGGGAGTACAAGAGGGGTTTGGGGTGGTGAACTAGAATGGTTGACCAGATTAACTGCCCGGGGGAAGAAACTTTTAAGATGCCGTGAAGTATTTGTTTTAAAAGCCCGAGAGCACTTTCTAGAAGGGACTGTTTGGAAAAGGCAGCTTGCAGTGTGGGTAGAGTCCACAATGATTTTTCCTGACCCCTCCTTTGTCCTGGACACGTACACATCCTGCAGTGGTGGTAGACTGCAGACAATTATCTTTTCTGCCGACGTGACAGTTCGCTGCAGGTTTTGTAGACTGGGAGCGGATTCTCCACCAAACCAGACAGAAAAGGCAGATGCGAAGATGCTCTCTCTGATGGCAGAGTAGAATTGCACCAGGAAGTTCTGAGGTATGGTAAAAGACGTTAATGAAAGCAACAGCAGGAATGAGGAGCCCAGCCCTGCTTCTATTCTTCCATCATGTAGCAAGGATTGTAGGAAGACAGGAACAGTTGTAGGGGAGAGCCATTTGACCCTTTAAGCCTGCTTTGCAATCGTCAAAACAGTGGTTGATCGACAGGATCTTACCAAAGTCTCAGGGGACGGAGCTACAGATGGCCCCAGAGGTTTCTATGGGCTGGTACCACTTCTTCAAGTTCATCTGCAAAACAGCTAAAAAATCTCCTGTTCTCACGTCTGCTTTTCCCTTTTAAAGTGGCTGGGGTCCTGTCGGAATCCATAATCAACAACTGCGTTCTTCACGGACGGAGAGTTCTCATCCTTGGGAACTCGCCTGCTTTTTGGGATCTCCAGGAGCAGCTTGGAAGACGCACGCCTTCGGAGCGCGGCCCTGTGGACGACCCGATTCCGCGCCAATGTGGCCGATTGAAGCGCTGTGCCAGATGGGAACATGGAGACAGCGAGTGTGGCTGTCGGGGGCCTCTGCGTGCTCTCTCTCTCTCTCTCACTCAATGGTGAGAGTGAGTTCACTGGTTCTTGTGTCGCGATCACTGGAAATAAGCGTCACTGCAGACTGTATCATTGAAACAGTGAGCTGTTGGCCTCCCCTCTCAATGTTGCAGGAGCGATATCTCCCTCTCCCTCGTTAGTGAGAGAGAGGGCCTGTTGAGAGGTCGAAGTGCTGGGATGCACAGTAGTTTCTGAAGGACTCCAGATCATGGTCTCCAGGGGGCTTGCAATTGCATGGTGGGCAGTGCTGGGGCTGATGCATTCTGCTGGAAAGAGTAACAGATTCTTTACTCCCCTCTGGGGGACAGAATTCGACAAATTTACCCTCACACAGAACCTCCACCACACAGGATAACAGAGTCTTCAAACCCCTCCGGGGTACGGAATTCAGATTTACCCTCACACAGAATCCCCACCACAGGGTAGCAGAGTCTTCAAACCCCTCCAGGATACAGAATTCAGATTTACCCTCACAATAGGGTCCAAACCACCACCACCCAGAACATGCCCTCTTCTCATTGCTACCATCAGGGAGGCGTTGCAGGAGTCTGAAGACACCCACTCAATGATTGTGGGGGAGGTGTTGTCGCCAATCCTTGGAGCTTACTGATTAGTTTTGGGTTGATGATGGTATTGGATGCTGAGCTGCAGTCGATAAAGGGCATCCTGATGTATGCATCTTTGCCGTCCAGATGTTCCAGGGCTGAGTGAAGAGCCAACGTGACGGCAGCTGCTGTGGACCTGCTCCGACTTTAGCCAAATTGGAGCACATCACCGGTCACTTCTCAGGAAGTTGGTATGTTTCATCACCAACCTTGCAAAACACTTCATCACAGTGGATGTAAGTCAGGGGTTTCCAAACATTTTGTGCCATGGATCACAATCATTAACCACGGACCCCAGGTTCAGAATGCCTGATCTCAGGGCTACTGGATCACGATCATTAACCACGGACCCCAGTCTGGGAATGCCTGATCTCAGGGCTACTGGATCACGATCATTAACCATGGACCCCAGTCTGGGAATGATCTCAGGGCTACTGGATCACGATCATTAACCACGGACCCCAGTCTGGGAATGATCTCAGGGCTACTGGATCACGATCATTAACCACGGACTCCAGTCTGGGAATGATCTCAGGGCTACTGGATCACAATCATTAACCACGGACCCCAGGTTCAGAATGCCTGATCTCAGGGCTACTGGATCACGATCATTAACCACGGACCCCAGTCTGGGAATGCCTGATCTCAGGGCTACTGGATCACAATCATTAACCACGGACCCCAGGTTCAGAATGCCTGATCTCAGGGCTACTGGATCACGATCATTAACCACGGACCCCAGTCTGGGAATGCCTGATCTCAGGGCTACTGGATCACAATCATTAACCACGGACCCCAGGTTCAGAATGCCTGATCTCAGGGCTACTGGATCACGATCATTAACCACGGACCCCAGTCTGGGAATGATCTCAGGGCTACTGGATCACGATCATTAACCACGGACCCCAGTCTGGGAATGATCTCAGGGCTACTGGATCACGATCATTAACCACGGACTCCAGTCTGGGAATGATCTCAGGGCTACTGGATCACGATCATTAACCACGGACCCCAGGTTCAGAATGCCTGATCTCAGGGCTACTGGATCACGATCATTAACCACGGACCCCAGTCTGGGAATGCCTGATCTCAGGGTTACTGGATCACAATCATTAACCACGGACCCCAGGTTCAGAATGCCTGATCTCAGGGCTACTGGATCACGATCATTAACCACGGACCCCAGTCTGGGAATGCCTGATCTCAGGGCTACTGGATCACAATCATTAACCACGGACCCCAGGTTCAGAATGCCTGATCTCAGGGCTACTGGATCACGATCATTAACCACGGACCCCAGTATGGGAATGCCTGATCTCAGGGCTACTGGATCACAATCATTAACCACGGATCCCAGTCTGGGAATGATCTCAGGGCTACAGGATCACAATCATTAACCACGGATCCCAGTCTGGGAATGATCTCAGGGCTACTGGATCACGATCGTTAACCACGGACCCCAGTCTGGGAATGATCTCAGGGCTACTGGATCATGATCATTAACCATGGACCCCAGTCTGGGAATGCCTGATCTCAGGGTTACTGGATCACAATCATTAACCACGGACCCCAGTCTGGGAATGCCTGATCTCAGGGCTACTGGATCACGATCATTTACCACGGACCCCAGTCTGGGAATGCCTGATCTCAGGGCTACTGGATCACGATCATTAACCACGGACCCCAGTCTGGGAATGCCTGATCTCAGGGCTACTGGATCACGATCATTAACCACGGACCCCAGTCTGGGAATGCCTGATCTCAGGGCTACTGGATCACGATCATTAACCACGGACCCCAGTCTGGGAATGCCTGATCTCAGGGCTACTGGATCACGATCATTAACCACGGACCCCAGTCTGGGAATGCCTGATCTCAGGGCTACTGGATCACGATCATTAACCACGGACCCCAGTCTGGGAATGCCTGATCTCAGGGCTACTGGATCATGATCATTAACCACAGACCCCAGTCTGGGAATGATCTCAGGGCTACTGGATCACGATCATTAACCACGGACCCCAGTCTGGGAATGATCTCAGGGCTACTGGATGATAATCATGGAGGCAGGTTACCACACTCTTCCTGGGAACCCTCCTGCCTGAAGCAGGTAGGCAGCTCAGACTGCCAGAGCAAGAGGTTAAAGATACCAGAGAATGCCCTAGCCAGCTGATTGGCACAGGCCCCAAGTACTCCGTCAGGTACCCCGTCTGGGCTGGATGCTTTCCGTGGGTGCTGAAGGATGCTCTCACGTCGGCCTCAGAGACTGAAATTACAGGGTCACCGGGGGCTGTGGGAGCCTGTGAAGGTGACTCCATGTTCTGACGGTCAAAGTGAGCGGTGGAGGCACTGAGCTCATCTGAGAACAAAGCCCTGCTGTACCTCTGTCGCTTGGCTTCACTTCGTAGCAGGCAATGGCAGCTGTTGAACATCCCTCCATGATTCTAGTTTGGTCTGGAATTGCCACTTCGCACGTCAGATGACTTCCCGAAGATCATACCTGGAGCTCTTAGTGGCTGGACCTGAATGCCACTGATCTGGCCCTCAGCAGACCATGGGTCTCGCTGTTCATCAGGGCTTCTGGTTAGGGAAGGCTGATTCTGTGGATACACACTGTTTTTAATAAAGTCCCCGCCAACCATGACTTATTTTCTCAGATCTTCTGATGCGTCCTTGAGCATGACTCAGTCCACATCCGTTCCTCCGCTTCCCGTGACCACCTCTGTCGTCCTCATCTCCGGAGACTTGTTCTTTATTCTCCGTCTGTATGCAGGGAGCAGGAGGACACCCAGGTGATCAGAGTTCCCGAAATGCAGTCTGCTCACGGAATGGCTGGCATTCCTAATCATAGTGCAACAGTGGTCAGGGGTGCTGGGACCCCTGGTGCTGCAGGTGATAACCTTGACGATATGTGGGCAGAGATTTCTTCAAACGAGCCTGTTGAAGACCCCGACAATGATTTGAAAGGTGTTGGGGTAGGCTGTTGCCTGTTTGCTGATTACCTCGAGTGGCTGCTTAATGTCAGCCTCTGGAACTATGTATGCTGTAGTCCAGATCACAGGGAAGTAGAACCACCACATTCATCATTAGATGTTCCAGGTGGGCACCACAAGTACCACAAAAAGTTATCATGAAGCACAGACCCCCACCCTTTGCCTTCTCCGAATCATCAGTCCAGTCCATCTGGAGAATCAAGAAGCCCTCGGGTCATGCCGGATAAATTGATAAGTTTTGAGAGAACCATGTCTCTGTGAAGCAGAGTTCGCAGCAATCCCTCATTTTCCTCCAATTCAACAATCTTGCCCTTAAGTCCTCAATCTTGTTCTCCAGCGACGGTACACTTGCTGACAGGCTGCTGGGCAGAGGGAGTTTAATTCCTTGGTGTTTCAGTCTGCTTTGGAGTCCATCTCTCCTCCCACTCTTTTGGCCAAGGTGACGTACCTTCCTCAGCTTAAAGGTGCCGTACCTGCAGTCCTGCGAGTTAAGTCCACTGAGGCCCTGGGAAACTTTAAATTCCTGAGGGCCCAGCACGCAAGTGCGGTTATGAAGAAAGCACAGGAGCACCTCCACTTCCTTAGGAGTCTGCGAAGATTTGACATTACATCTAAAACTTTGATAAACTTCTACAGGACCATCAGGCTCTTGAACCAAAGGGGATAACTTCACTCAATTTCATTTGCCCCATCATTGAAATGTTCCCACAACCTACGGACTCACTTTCAAGGACTCTTCATCTCATATTCTCGATATTTATTGCTCTTTTTGTATTTGCGCAGTTTGCTGCTTTCTGCACGCCGGCTGAACAGCCAAGTTGGCGTGGTCTTTCATTGAAGATTCTTGGATTTATTATACCCGCAGGAAAATGAATCTCAGGGTATACATGGTGACATATTTGTACTTAGATAATAAATTTACTTTTAACTTTGAAACCAATGCACCAAAGTTTATAACCACAAGCAACTTTCAGAAGATCATGAAATTGCTACTTCATTACAACAGTTCAGAAGGATATTTCTTTAAAGGGAAATTACAGGCTGCAGATTGCAGTGAGACTTGTTCAGAAGAAGTGTAAGTAGAAGTTTTGTAGGCTGCCAGCAAAGCGTCACTGTGATTCAGCAGCGCCATCTTGTACGCAAACCAACTGCAAAACAAGCCTCGTTCCTCCACAGTCCTCCAGCCCCAGGAAAGGTCACCTACAGTCTAACACCGACATACTCTCACTGATAACAATCATCTGACGACAAGGGACTCAACACGGACGGGAAAGAATTCAAAGTTCAAAGTAAATTTATTATCAAAGTATGTATACGTCACCATACGTTTACCTGCTGAACCGTGTCTACGCCCACCTGGACAAGCCAGCGAGCACTGTGAGGGTCATGTTCTTTGACTTCTCCAGTGCGTTCAACACCATCCACCCTGCTTTGCTGGGGGAGAAACTGACAGCGATGCAGGTGGATGCTTCCCTGGTATCATGGATTCTTGATTACCTGACTGGTAGACCACAGGATCAATAAAGTATGACTATACACCACCCTGAGATTCATATTCTTGCAGGCAATAAATCTATAGAATAATAACCACAACAGAATCAATTAAAAGAGCTCTCTAACTTGGGTGTTCAACCGGAGTGCGAAAGACAGCAAACTGTGCAAATACAAAAATAAATAAATAATATTAATGAATAAATAAATAAATAAATAGATAGATAGATAGATAGATAGATAGATAGATAGATAGATAGATAGATAGATAGATAGATAGATAAGCAATCAACATTGAGAACCTGAGATGAAGAGTCATTGAAAGCGAGTTCATAGGTTGAGGGAACATTCAAAGGTTTCAAAGGTACATTTAATGTCAGAGAAATGTATACAATATACATCCTGAAATGCTTTTTCATTTCAGTGATGAATCAAGTGAAGATGAGTGAAGTTATCCCCATTGGTTCAGGAGCCTGATGGTTGAAGGTTAATAACTGTTCCTGAACCTGGTGGTGTGGGACCAGAGGCTCCTGTACCTCCTTCCCGATGGAATCAGTTCAGAGTTGAGGTTATCCTCACTGGTTCAGGAGCCTGATGGTTGAGGGGTAATAACTGTTCCTGAACCTGGTGGTGTGGGACCTGGGCTCCTGTACCACCTCCTCGATGACAGCAGCGAGAAGACAGCATGTCCTAGATGGTGGGGGTTTTGATGACAGATGATGATTATTCAGTGTAGAAATCAGTCTGATTTGTTTAGTGAGTGAACTGGGACATGGAGCTGACAGTGTAATCTTAATATCCAGCATGGTTGCCCATCGTGTTCTCATTTAACACTTACAAAGCAGAGATTTCTGGACAGTCACTTGACACTACTTTCAATATACACTCAGTGGTCACCTCCTGTACCTAGCCAGGTGCACACTGAGTGTATGTTCGTGGTCTTCTGCCGTAGCCCATGAACTTCAAGGTTCGACAGTGTTGTGCATTCAGAGATGCTCTTCTGCACACTGCTGTTGTAACGTGTGGTTATTTGAGTTACTGTCAGCTTGAACTAGTCTGGCCATTCTCCTCTGACCTCTCTCATTAACAAGGCGTTTTCACCCACAGAACTGCTGCTCACTGGATGTCTTTTTAGTTTTTCACACCATTCTCTATAAACTCCAGAAACTGTTGTGTGTGAAGATCCCAGGAGATCAGCAGTTTCTGAGATACTCAAACCACCCCGTCTGGCACCAACAATCATTCCACGATCAAAGTCACTTGGATCACATTTCTTCCCCATTCTGTTTGGTCTGAACAACAACTGAACCTCCTGACCTCTTGACTGCGTGCTTTTATGATGTGACATGATTGGCTGATTAGATATTTGCATTAACCAGCAGTTGTACAGTCGTACCTGTGTGCTACTCAGTGTGCTTCACGACCTTTTAATGTCTCCATATCAGTAGTGAAACTCAACCATTTCAAATAACCAGACATTCTAATTTATATCAGCAAATGCCAGTTCCGATGACAGGTCTTCAACCGGTAACATCCCCTCCATTTTGCTCCGTCTCTGTGTGACTGTCACCCACCCCACTAAACATTTCCAGCTTCCTCTCATCCCAGGAATGGATACGCCCCAGTGCATCACAGCAAAACCCTCCCCACCACAGGCAGCACTGCGACAGGAAAGCAGCATCGTCATCCAGGACTCTCATCACCCCGGTCATGCTCTCTTCTCACTGCTACCATCGGGAAGGAGGTACAGGAGCCTCAGGTCCCACACCACCAGGTTCAGGAACAGTTATTACCCCTCAACCATCAGGCTCCTGAACCAGTGAGGATAACCTCACCTCTGAACTGATTCCATCAGGAAGGAGGTACAGGAGCCTCAGGTCCCACACCACCAGGTTCAGGAACAGTTATTACCCCTCAACCATCAGGCTCCTGAACCAGTGAGGATAACTTCACTCACCCCAACTCTGAACTGATTCCACAAGCTACAGACTCGCCGTCAAGGCCCCCTTACAACTCATGCTCCCGCGATTATTAACTTACTATTACTATTGTTTGTATTTGCACGGTTTGTTTTCTTCTGCAGGTTGATTGTTTGTCAGTCTTTGTGTGCAGTTTTTCATCGATTCTATTGTATATTTTTTCTACTGTGAGAGCCCGTTTTACAATGAATCTCAGGGCTGTACGTGGGAACGTATATGGTGTTTGATAGTAAATTGGATTTCGGATTCCACAACTGAAGCAGTCCCGTCGTCCAGTTACATCTCCTCCAGCTGTGGCTGTCTGCAAGACCTCACCGCTACCTGATACCTGATGTCACCTCATCATGTGAGACTCCTCTGATCCTTCCCCTTCTCCCCTCGCCCTGAAACCTGTCATTCCTAGCTTTCCCTCCTCCCGACGGAAGATCGGGAACGGGAAACACTCACTCTGTCTGCCCTGCTGAAACTTTCCGCTTTCATTTCAGATTTCCACCATCGTCTTCTTTTTTTGCTTAATGTCACTGAAGTGGTTAACATTTAAATTGAGAGTCTGATGTATCCAAAAGCATGATTTTTTCATGGAACTGTAAACTGAGTACCTAATATCACTGACCACTGACAGGTTACTGGCTTGATTGATTCACTGAGCTAACTAAATAAGCTCTGAAGATTGAAAATAAAAACATAAATTACTGGAAATAATAGCCTCTGGCCCCCAGTCCAGCTCCTGGCCTTCACAAGTGGCTTAGATACTAAGCCCAGCAGAACTAATTCTACCGACAGGAGAAGGGGCAATGCCAGGTTACTGGAACCTTAAACCCAGTCGCTTTGGGCAGAGGGAGCTCCTCAGCCGTGGTCGGCAGCTGACCTAACAGAAGGAAAACTCTGATCTCTGAAACGCTGCCTTGCGGCTAAACCCACTCATGGGGCAGGCTTCGGGAGTAAACCCTGAGGGAAAAATCCAGAGCTGGGGTCCCTAAGGCAGTCCTACGTTGGGTTCAACGCTGACTGGCAACTCCTGCGACACTGCTGGTGCTAAACTGCATCGATCTTTGTCGTTCCTTTGGGTTCATCAGCTGTGTGGAGAGCAGGAGCCTGCGACATGGACAGCAGCTCACTCTCTGTGTCATATTGCCCAGGCTTGTGTATCTAGACAGCCAGGGCACAACATCCATCGTCAACCTCAGACCGACAGAAGCCTCACTCACTATAACTTAATTAATATATCTGTAAAGTATAAATTAGTAAACTACAATTCTATAACAGAGCACACCTACTTCCTCAGGAGTCTGCAGAGGTTCGGCACACCATCAAATACGTGATGAACTTCTGCAGACGTGCAGTGGACAGTGCGCTGACTGGCTGCATTATGGCCAGGTATGGGAACACCAATGCCTTTAAAGATACAGCATAGAAATCGACAGCACACTACAGGCCCTTCAGCCCACAATGTTATGCCGACCATGTAACCTACCCTAGAAACTGCCAGAAATTCCCAAACGCATAGCCCACTATTTTTCTGAGCTTCATGTACCTATCCAAGGGTCTCTTAAAAGATCCTATCGCATCCGCCTCTACCATCATCTTTGGCAGTGCATTCCACACACCCACCACTCTCTGTGAAAAAACTTACCTCTGTACCTACGTCCAAGCACCTTAAAACTGTGCCCTCTCGTGTTAGCCATTTCAGCCCTGGGAAAAAGCCTCTGACTATCCACACGATCAATGCCTCTCTTCATCTTGTACACCTCTATCAGGTCACCTCTCATCCTCTGTCGCTCCAAGGAGAAAAGGCCAAGTTCTCTCAACCTATTCTCAGAAGGCCTGCTCTCCCATCCAGGCAACATCCTTGTAAACTTCCTCTGCACTCTCTCTATAGCATCCACATCCTTCCTGTAATGAGGTGACCAGAACTGAACACAGTACTTCAAGTGAGGCCTGATATAGCTGATTTCCCCAGAGCTGTTGACTCACTTCCACATTTCCTTTGAGTGGAAAATCCTACACAAGGTATTGAATTCTGCCCAGTACATCACAGGTAAAAACCTCCCAACCATTGAGCAGATCTACATGAAACATCACCACCCAGGCCTGCTCTTTTCCCACTACTGACATCAGGAAGGAGGTACAGGAGCCTCAGGACCCACACCACCAGGTTCAGGAACCGTTATTACCCCTCAACCATCAGGCTCCTGAACCAGTGAGGATAATCTCAACTCTGAACTGATTCCATCGGGAAGGAGGTACAGGAGCCTCAGGACCCACACCACCAGGTTCAGGAACAGTTATTACCCCTCAACCATCAGGCTCCTGAACCAGAGGGGATAACCTCAACTCTGAACTGATTCCATCAGGAAGGAGGTACAGGAGCCTCAGGTCCCACACCACCAGGTTCAGGAACAGTTATTACCCCTCAACCATCAGGCTCCTGAACCAGTGAGGATAACCTCAACTCTGAACTGATTCCATCGGGAAGGAGGTACAGGAGCCTCAGGACCCACACCACCAGGTTCAGGAACAGTTATTACCCCTCAACCATCAGGATCTTGAACAAAAGAGGATCATCTATTGAGATGCTTCCACAGCTGATAGTCTCACTTTAAGGACTCCTTTACCTTGTTATTTCATGCTCTCCTTATTTATTGCTATTTATTTATATTTGCATTTACACATTTTGAAGTCTTCTACACTCTGGTGGTTCTTTCATTGATCCTGTTTACAGTTCCTGTTCTATAGATTTGCGGAGTATGGCTGATGGTTAAAAGAATGTCAGGGTTGTATGTGGTGACATGTACATACTCTGATCATAAATTTTACTTTGAACTTTACTTTAATATTTCTTTTACTGTTAATTTTCCAATCTGGTTACTTGTCACTAATATGTTTGATTAATCCAACTCCAAATCAATAATTGTTGGTGAATTGATTAGAGTCACACAGTGTGCTATCAGGTCCTTTGACCGAACTCAACCAATCCAACCAAGATGCACACCTGAGCAGGCTCCCTCTGCTTGCATTCGACCCAAATCCTCAACCTTTCCAAACCTGTCCAAGAGTGAGCCAGTATTTTAACATATATTGAAGACTTCTAAACATCTACAGATTGCTTAATATACCTGCAATACATAGCTCAGTTTAATCTGCAAACTGATTAGATATTGCATGTTAATGTCCTTTAGTGGTATTCACAATAAAATATTATTGCATGTTAATGTTTGCCTAATAACTTTAACTTCCCTAAGCATCTTCATATTGAATTGTTAATATATCTGCTTGATTGGATGTATCAGTAAACTGATTTTTGCATACTAACTGATCATTAATCTAAGTACCCACAAATTGTTTAACACATGTCCACGATAATGCAAACTGATTAACTGTGACAATTTAACGTGTTTGCAGGCCGGTAATTAATTTCCCCGGCTCTTCCGCCGTGCCCCCTGGCTCGCTGCGCCCAGATTAAGCAACCTCCTGCCTCTTACCCAGACGTCGAGCTGCACGTCCCGGATGCCGCCGCTGCCGTTGTACAGGTCCAGGCTGAGCTGCTCCAAAGTGAGCCGCTCCTCGAAGAAGTGGCCCAGGTAATGCTGCAGCAGGTAGCGGCAGGCCCGCTTCTTAATGGAGCTCGACCAGGGGAAGAACCATGACATCCTAGCAACCGGCCCCCGGCCACCAGCATCGCTCACCCACGGGCTGCCAGCGGAGCACCCTGGCGGGGGGCGCGACACCCCTGAGAGCTGCGCCTCGCCGACGGGCCGGAGTCTGGGCGCTCGGACAAAGACGGGCGAGCAAGTTAGACTGTAAACAAGCGGGCGGCCGCCATCGCTGTCACGGCATCTCTGGGAGGGGATATGTGGACAGGGGGTGGTGCTTCCGGCTCGGCGCATGCGCGCTGCCGGCCGACCAGCGGCGACCGGCGCCCCCTACCGCAGCGGAGGTCTCAAGCTCCGCACGCCATGGTGAGAGATGGGAGGTCCGCGCCCCCTGCCGGAGCGGAGGTCTCAAGTTCCCCATGGAACGGGGAGCGATGGGAGCTTCGCGCCCCCTGCCGGAGCGGAGGTCTCAAGCTCCGCACGCCATGGGGAGAGATGGGAGGTCCGCGCCCCCTGCCGGAGCGGAGGTCTCAAGCTCCGCATGCAATGGGGAGAGATGGGAGGTCCTGGTCGAATGCTGGTTCAATACCCAATTTTCCAGTATATTTGAAACGCGTATATAGAAATCCGCAGTAAAAATGCATTCAACACACATCAAAGTTGCTGGTGAACGCAGCAGGCCAGGCAGCATCTGTAGGAAGAGGTACAGTCGACGTTTCAGGCCGAGACCCTTCGTCAGGACTAACTGAAGGAAGAGTTAGTAAGGGATTTGAAAGTTGGAGGGTGAGGGGAAGATCCAAAATGATAGGAGAAGACAGGAGGGGGAGGGATAGAGCCGAGAGCTGGACAGGTGATAGGCAAAGGGGATACGAGAGGATCATGGGACAGGAGGTCCGGGAAGAAAGACGGGGGGGGGTGACCCAGAGGATGGGCAAGAGGTATATTCAGAGGGACAGAGGGAGAAAAAGGAGAGAGAGAAAGAATGTGTGCATAAAAATAAGTAACAGATGGGGTACGAGGGGGAGGTGGGGCCTAGCGGAAGTTAGAGAAGTCAATGTTCATGCCATCAGGTTGGAGGCTACCCAGACGGAATATAAGGTGTTAGAAACATAGAAAATAGGTGCAGGAGTAGGCCATTCGGCCCTTCGAGCCTGCACCGCCATTTATTATGATCATGGCTGATCATCCAACTCAGAACCCCGCCCCAGCCTTCCCTCCATACCCCCTGACCCCTGTAGCCACAAGGGTCATATCTAACTCCCTCTTAAATATAGCCAATGAACTGGCCTCAACAGTTTCCTGTGGCAGAGAATTCCACAGATTCACCACTCTCTGTGTGAAGAAGTTTTTCCTAATCTCGGTCCTAAAAGGCTTCCCCTCTATCCTCAAACTGTGACCCCTCGTTCTGGACCTCCCCAACATCGGGAACAATCTTCCCGCATCTAGCCTGTCCAATCCCTTTAGGATCTTATACGTTTCAATCAGATCCCCCCTCAATCTTCTAAATTCCAACGAGTACAAGCCCAGTTCATCCAGTCTTTCTTCATATGAAAGACCTGCCATCCCAGGAATCAATCTGGTGAACCTTCTTTGTACTCCCTCTATGGCAAAGATGTCTTTCTTCAGATTAGGGGACCAAAACTGCACACAATACTCCAGGTGTGGTCTCACCAAGGCCTTGTACAACTGCAGTAGTACCTCCCTGCTCCTGTACTCGAATCCTCTCGCTATAAATGCCAGCATACCATTCGCCTTTTTCACCGCCTGCTGTACCTGCATGCCCACTTTCAATGACTGGTGTATAATGACACCCAGGTCTCGTTGCACCTCCCCTTTTCCTAATCGGCCACCATTCAGATAATAATCTGTTTTCCTATTTTTGCCACCAAAGTGGATAACTTCACATTTATCCACATTAAATTGCATCTGCCATGAGTTTGCCCACTCACCCAACCTATCCAAGTCACCCTGCATCCTCTTAGCATCCTCCTCACTGCTAACACTGCCACCCAGCTTCGTGTCATCCGCAAACTTGGAGATGCTGCATTTAATTCCCTCATCCAAGTCATTAATATATATTGTAAACAACTGGGGTCCCAGCACTGAGCCTTGCAGTACCCACTAGTCACCGCCTGCCATTCTGAAAAGGTCCCGTTTATTCCCACTCTTTGCTTCCTGTCTGCTAACCAATTCTCCATCCACATCAATACCTTACCCCCAATACTGTGCGCTTTAAGTTTGCACACTAATCTCCTGTGTGGGACCTTGTCAAAAGCCTTTTGAAAATCCACATATACCACATCCACTGGTTCTCCCCTATCCACTCTACTAGTTCCATCCTCAAAAAATTCTATGAGATTCGTCAGACATGATTTTCCTTTCACAAATCCATGCTGACTTTGTCCGATCATTTCACCGCTTTCCAAATGTGCTGTTATCACATCCTTGATAACTGACTCCAGCAGTTTCCCTACCACCGACGTTAGGCTAACCGGTCTATAATTCCCCGGTTTCTCTCTCCCTCCTTTTTTAAAAAGTGGGGTTACATTAGCCACCCTCCAATCTTCAGGAACTAGTCCAGAATCTAACGAGTTTTGAAAAATTATCACTAATGCATCCACTATTTCTTGGGCTACTTCCTTAAGCACTCTAGGATTCAGACCATCTGGCCCTGGGGATTTATCTGCCTTTAATCCCTTCAATTTACCTAACACCACTTCCCTACTAACATGTATTTCACTCAGTTCCTCCATCTCACTGTGTTGTTCCTTCAACCTGAGTGTGGCTTCATCTTTATAGTAAAGGAGGCTGTGGATAGACATGTCAGAATGGGAATGGGATGTGGAATTAAAATGTGTGGCCACTGGGAGATCCTGCTTTCTCTGGCGGACAGAGCGTAGATGTTCAGCAAAGCGGTCTCCCAGTCTGCGTCGGGTCTCGCCAATATATAAAAGGCCACATCGGGAGCACCGGACGCAGTATATCACCCCAGTCGACTCACAGGTGAAGTGATGCCTCACCTGGAAGGACTGTTTGGGGCCCTGAATGGTGGTAAGGGAGGAAGTGTAAGGGCATGTGTAGCACTTGTTCCGCTTACACGGATAAGTGCCAGGAGGGAGATCAGTGGGGAGGGATGGTGGGGACGAATGGACAAGGGAGTTGTGTAGGGAGCGATCCCTGCGGAAAGCAGAGAGCGGGGGAGGGAAAGATGTGCTTAGTGGTGGGATCCCGTTGGAGGTGGCGGAAGTTACGGAGAATAATATGTTGGACCCGGAGGCTGCTGGAGTGGTAGGTGAGAACCAGGGGAACCCTATTCCTAGTGGGGTGGCGGGAGGATGGAGTGAGAGTAGATGTACGTGAAATGGGGGAGATGCATTTAAGAGCAGAGTTGATAGTGGAGGAAGGGAAGCCCCTTTCTTTAAAAAAGGAAGACATCTCCCTCATCCTAGAATGAAAAGCCTCATCCTGAGAGCAGATGCGGTGGAGACGGAGGAATTGCGAGAAGGGGATGGCGTTTTTGCAAGAGACAGGGTGAGAAGAGGAATAGTCCAGATAGCTGTGAGAGTCAGTAGGCTTATAGTAGACATCAGTGGTTCACGGACCTCCTGTCCCATGATCCTCTCGTATCCCCTTTTGCCTATCACCTGTCCAGCTCTCGGCTCCATCCCTCCCCCTCCTGTCTTCTCCTATCATTTTGGATCTCCCCCTCCCCCTCCTACTTTCAAATCCCTTACTCACTCTTCCTTCAGTTAGTCCTGACGAAGGGTCTCGGCCTGAAACGTCAACTGCACCTCTTCCTATAGATGCTGCCTGGCCTGCTGCGTTCACCAGCAACTTTGATGTGTGTTGCTTGAATTTCCAGCATCTGCAGAATTCCTGTTGTTTGCATAAAAATGCATTGTTTGCATTTACAGCCAACACACTTCAGGGTGTGCCGGGGTCAGCCGACAAGTGTGGTCACACTTTCTGATGCCCACGATGTTCTGCAGACTCACTGAGAATCAACACGGACTCACCTGGAGGGGGCATGCTTAACCCACTCCCCTGCTCTCTCTCTACTCAGGGCTCGACACAGCTCAAGGGCCATCTATAAATTTGCCGAGGCTGTCGGTAGGATCTCGGGTAGTGACAAGCCAGTTGAGTGGGGCTGCCTTACACTTCGCATCAGTAAGACCAACAAACTGATTGTGGACTTGAGGAAGGAAAATCCCCTTTGAGGGATGAGTGAGCATTTTCAGGTCCCTGGGTACTAACACCTCCATCACCCTGGGCCAGCACATTGATGCAGCTACAAAGAAGGTACAGCAGAGGCTATATTTCATGAGGAGTTTCAGGAGATTTGTTATTTCGTCTGCCCTAGTTGCATTGGACAACGTGACGTCTTCGGTGCCTTCTCCTGCCCTTTGCTCTTGGTGGGAGTGCTGCAGAACCCCTTTGTGGCTGTTGGATCCCGCTGTAGATCTGATCGGCCCAGACCGCCGGACAGACATGTCACTATCCCACCGGGGTACGAGACCCGCCAGCTACCCCCGCCTGGCTTAGCCAGCCTGCCGGACTGGTGACCAAGTCTACAGCTACAGTCACATGCAAACAGCTACTTGAACCCACAGGTGAATCCATACGATGTAGGACAACAATGCGGCCACTCGGCCCATCGAGTCTGCTCCTCCATGTCATCATGGCTGATCCATTTTCCCTCTCAACACCAATCTCCTGCCTTCCCCCTTCCCCCCGTATCCCTTCTTGTCCTGACCAACCAGGAATCTATCAACCTCTGCCTTAAATAGATCCAGTGTCTTGGCCTTCAGCTGCCTGTGGCAACATATTCCGCAGATTCACCACACTCTGGCTAAAGAAATTCCTCCTCAGTTCTGAAGCCATGTCCTCTGGTCCTAGACTCCCCCACTATAGGGAACATCCTCCCCACATCCACTCTATCTGTGTCCTCTGGTCCTAGACTCCCCCACTATAGGGAACATCCTCCCCACATCCACTCTATCTGTGCCCTCTGGTCCCAGACTCCCCCACTATAGGAAACATCCTCTCCACGTTTACTTTATTGAGAGCTTACGACGTTCAAAGGTTGAAGTCCTTGAGATTCATCTCTTTACAGGCACAGGACAATCAAACACAAAAGAACCCTTTTTTTAAAAAAAAAGACTGACCAACACCTAATGTGCAAAACGTAAAAGAAAAAGTCTGCAAACAACAAAAGCAGGCGACTGGCGTTCGGAACCAAAGTCCACAAAGAGGGTCCGTCCACAGACCCTCCGTTTGGCGCAGAGCCACGTAAGTGTCGCAGATCAGTGAGCTGAACTGTGGGTTCCTCGCCTCCGGTCCTGACCCCTGACCTTTTCAGTCTGGCCCGGCACCTGCATCGTCGTCCGAATGTGGGTTTTGTCGTTTCGATGCGCTGTGGGGCTAGGACCCTGCCGCCTCGTCTCAGGGGCCAGGACCCCGCTGTCTCGTCTCAGGAGCCAGGACTCCGCCGTCTCGTCTCAGGGGCCAGGACCCTGCCGTCTCGTCTCAGGAGCCAGGACCCCGCTGTCTCGTCTCAGGAGCCAGGACCCTGCCGTCTCGTCTCAGGGGCCAGGACCCCGCCGTCTCGTCTCAGTGGCCAGGACCCCGCCGTCTCATCTCAGGGGCCAGGACCCCGCCGTCTCATCTCAGGGGCCAGGACCCCGCCGTCTCGTCTCAGGGGCCAGGACCCCGCTGTCTTGTCTCAGGAGCCAGGACTCCGCCGTCTTGTCTCAGGGGCCAGGACCCCGCTGTCTCGTCTCAGGAGCCAGGACCCTGCCGTCTCGTCTCAGGAGCCAGGACCCCGCCGTCTCGTCTCAGGAGCCAGGACCCCGCCGTCTCGTCTCAGGAGCCAGGACCCCGCCGTCTCGTCTCAGGGGCCAGGACACTGCCGTCTCGTCTTAGGGGCCAGGACCCCGCCATCTTGTCTCGGCCTGTACCTGGCTTCACCCATGCAGCCTGCTGCTCAAATCAGACGCCCCTGGCAACCGGCCCATTGCCTCACCCTGCCTCGGTCCTGCTGCATTCAGCTGGCTCCAAGTCCAAAGTGGAAAGGGAAGTAAGAAAGAATAGAAAATAAGTTTCCTCAAACAGTCTAACAGGAGCGGTCATCACTTCCCCGGCTGCAGGTTGACTCATTACAGAGCCTCACACAGCGTTCTTTGGAGCAGCACAGTTGTCTTAGTCTGTTACTAAAAGTGCTCCTCTGTTCAGCCAAGGTGGCATGCAGAGGGTGAGAAACATTGTCCAGAATTGCCAGGATTTTCTGTAGGGTCCTTTGTTCTACCACGGCCCCCAGTGAGTCCAGTTTGACTCCTATAACAGAGCCAGCCTTTCCAATCAGTTTATCGAGCCTGTTGGCATCACCCGTGTTGATGCCATTGCCCCAACACACCACCACATAGAAGATTGTACTGGTGACAACAGACTGGTAGAACATGTGAAGTAGAGGCCTGCATACTCCAAAGGACCTCAGTCTCCTCAGGAAGTAGAGGTGACTCTGGCCCTTCCTATACAGTCTCTGAGTTGGTGCTCCACTCGAGTCTGTCATCCAGGTGCACCCCCAGGTAAGTGTAGGTCCTCACCGCATCCACCTTACTGCTCTTTGAGACGATCCCTGTGGTTTTTATGTGACCAGACGTTGGTCCGGTCTCCATTACAGCTGCTCTCCGAGGGGGGCCCAGTGGCACGTCAGCAGCCCTGACGGGAAAAGGGGCAGCCCGGTTCCCACCACCCTGTGTCCCGGGGACGGATTCCCCACCCCTCAAACAGTGGCTCCCGTCCTGACCCCAGCAGTGCCTGTGGGATCTCGCTGTAGGAGGGAAACTGAACAACTGCTCCCTCGGTGTCAGCAGGAGCAAGGAGCCGATTATTGACTGCAGGAGGGGGAAACCAGAGATGGACATGAGCCAGTCCTCATCGGGGGAATCAGAGGTGGAGGGGGTCACCAATTTTAAATTCCTCCGTGTTATCATTTGGAGGACCTGTCCTGGGCCCTCCACGTAGGTCCAGTTACAACTCCTACTTCCTTAAGAGTTGGCGAAGATTCGGCATGACATCGAAAACTTCGACAAACTTCCATAGACGTGTGGTGGAGACTGGCTGCATCACGGCCTGGGCTGGAAACACTCATGCCCTCAAACAGAAAATCCTACAGAAAGTATACTGGGAGATGTTCTCTTCTCACCGTTGCCGTCAGAACTCACGCCACCGGGTTCAGGAACAGTCACTATTCCAAAACCATCAGGCTCCCGGATCTAGGGGATAAACTCACTCATCCCAACACTGAACCGATTCCACAACCTATGGTCTCAATTTTTAAGACTCTACAACTAATGTTCTCAATATTTATTGCTTATTTATTTATTATTAATTTTTGTATTTGCACAGTTTGTTGTCATTTGCACGCCGGTTGGTTGTCTGTATTTGTCTTTCACCGATTCTGTTGTTTCCTTGTATTTACTGTTACGTACCCCGTAACTGGGTTGCCAAACCAGCAGAAATGGATCACTCAGTTGGAGTCTGGAGTACTAGAACTAAGAAAGTTTTATTAAAGAAACAAGCAACACAGTAATTGAAAGGATAATAAATGCAACAGTTCAGCGATGGTAAACACACATGTGCACAGAATTAAGATAACAGCATCAATCAAGCTCTATCGTTGTCTAGGGGTAAATGACCAAATTTCAAAGTGACTCAAAGTTCAGTCCAGTTTAGTAGCTCAGTTCGCAGTAATCGTTGCCATGGCGATGGACAACGTGGGGGGAGAGAGAGAGAGGGAACAGGAACAACTGATCATTCAGAACGGCTTCACTCACAGACCGGCGATACGGCTCACAAGCAGCTTTTGGGCAGGTCCTTGGTGATGTCACCTGAGGTGACCGACTGTGACCCCTCCTCCAGACGCGGTCGATCCTCTGCAGTGAACCCGGCACCCAGGCAAGGGCGGACACACACCGGGTTCCCGCTGATCGTACCTTTCCACCCTGTGCGTTGTCCGGTACTTCTCACCACTCGTGAGAGGCGTACCGCTTCCAGGGTCTCGTTACCTCGGGTGGCGTGTGTCCTGCCTTAGCGAACCTGTCCCTTTTTATCCCCCTGCTGGGGTATCGCCTGTCCATCACTTCAAACAGTTCAGGGTTCAAAGGGGGAGCCGCTCCAGACAGCTCTCTCTCCCACATCCCTTCATTACACATCTCCAGACACTGCTCCATTGTTCCTTATCTCTCCTTCCCCTGAGGGCAGGTGGCAGACCACTTGCTGATGTCACTGATGCTAACCCAGGCCAGCAAACATCTTAATTTTATGTGTATTCTCGTCACATTACCGTGAATGCCCACAAGAAAATGAGTCTCGGGGCAGTAAATGGTGACACACACACAACTGTACTGACAAAATTGCTTTGGACTTGGAGAGTGCCCAGCACCCAGGCCGAGGTCTGTGTGGTATCTGCGTCAGGCTGTGTGTGGGACACACTGATGGTTTCGTTCATTATGTGTCATGTTTCAAAGGTACAAATTAATGTCAGAGAAATGTCTACAACATACATCCTGAAATTCATCTTCGCAAACATCCACGAAAACAGAGGAGTGCCCCCAAGAATGAATGACAGTTAAATGTTAGAACCCTAAAGCCCCCCCCCCACAGCTCCTCTCACCCGTGCATTGACCCACGTGAATGTTTTTATGACATGGGTGATCGTGGTCTTTCCATAACCGTGACTGTTCGTGGCAAATTTTTCTACAGGAGTGGTTGCCATTGCCATCTTCTGGGCAGTGTCTTTACAAGACGGGTGACCCCAGCCATTATCAATACTCTTCAGAGATTGTCTGCCTGGCGTCAGTGGTCACATAACCAGGACTTGTGATCTGTACCGGCTGATCATACGACCATCCACCACCTGATCCCACGGCTTCACGTCACCCTGACCAGGGGCTAAGCAGGAGCTACACCTTGCCCCAGGGTGACCTGCAGGCCAGCGGAGGGAAGGAGCACCTCACACCTCCTTTGGTAGAGACGTGTCCCCACCCTGCTGCCAATGTCCAGGGGTGCTCAGCAGCTTCTGTCCAGTGTATCAGGGCACCCTGCGGTGTCCACTCGTGTCTGGACAGCGCACACACAAAGCACTGGAGGAACTCAGCAGGCCAGGCAGCACCTCTGGAGGGGAGTGGACAGTCTTAGTTTCGGGCCGGAACCTTTCGTCAGGACCGCTTGACCCGGCTGAGGTCCCCCAGCACGTCAAGACTGTTTCAGATTGAAGATTGTTCAACGTCATTTCCAGTGCTCGAGTGTAAAGGGGAACAAAATACTTGTTACTCTCGATCCAATGCAGCACAAACAAACACAATAAGATGAAGAACATAATAACGATAATTTAAAAAACAATAAATATAATTGAGATAGAATGGAGCAGGCCTATAAGCCACACTGCCCAACAAACCCAACTGAGCACCAGCTAATCACGGGACAATGTGCGAGGGGTGATTGATAATTTTGTGGTCTAAGGTAGAAGGAGTCAATTTTAGAAAACCTAGCACATTTATTTTTCCTACATATAGACACTTAGTCCAGTCATTGTGGGGCATTCAGATCCCTTCTTTGTAAAAGTCCAGGTCTTGGACCTCCAGAAAGTAGTCCACAGCAAGGGTGATTGATAAGTTCGTGGCCTAAGGAAGAAGGAGATGAGTTATTAACTTCAAACTTTCTGCATTTTCACTCGAAGAGTTGAACTGCATGTGCGTGTAACAAGAGCTGTATAACTCATCTCCTTCCACCCTAGGCCAGGAACTGATCAATCACCTCTGCTGTGGACCACTTCTACAAAGAAGGGATCTGAATTCCCCACGGCTGCTGGACTAAGTGTGTACATTTAGGAGGGGACGATGTTGAAAAATAAATGTGCTAGTTTTTCTAAAATTGACGCTGTCTATCTTAGGCCATGAACTTATCAATCACCGCTGGTACAATGGCCCTATTAACTTACTGACCGGTCCATCTCCGGCCTGTGGGAGGAGAGCCAAGCACCTGGGCGATGAACAGCACCCCCTTACAGACAGAACACTGAACTCTGACGTCCCGAGCTGTAATTGTGCTGGCCAGGCATAGTGCCCAATGGCTGAATACACAGATTGATTGTATGTCCATTCAGTGACACTGGAGTGCTTCTGATGGGCAGTGGTAAAGTCGTGGTGGTTGAGGGTGCGGTGGGGTGGGGGGGGGGTTCATCATTTACCTGTGTATTCTGCAGACCCTCCCCACCCTGCGTCACACCGGGATGATTCCGGGAATGAAGGGGTTAACACAAGGGGCATTTGGGCAGCTTTGGGCCTGTACTCACTGGAATTTAGGACACTGCGGGGAGGGGGGGATCTCATTGAAACCTAACGATTATTGAAAGGACTAGACAGGGTGGATGTGGAGAGGAGGTTTCCTACAGAGGTAAGGAGGGATTATTTTAGCCAGAGGGCAGTGAATCTGTGGAATGCTCTGCCACAGACTGTGGTGGAGGCCAAGTCCGTGTGTATATTTAAGGCAGAAGTTGATAGTTTCCTGATCGGTCAGGGCATCAAAGGAGATGGCGAGGAAGCAGGTGTATGGGGTTGAGTGGGATCCGGGATCAGCCATAATGGAATGGCAGGGCAGACTCGATGGGCTGAATGGCCTAATTCTGCTCCTATGTCTTATGGTCTTACACCAGCGTAGAAACAGGCGCCGGGGTCGGGAATTCCACAGACACACCCGCACTCGGTCACACCGCAGAATTGCACAGTGTAGCAACAGGTCGTTCAGCCCAGCTCATCAATACTAGTCCGATTTGCCTCCATCTGGTAACGTAGCCAGTGACCCCCCATCACTGTCTGTAAGGAGTTTGTACGTTCTCCCCGTGACCGGGTGCTCCGGTTCCCGCCCACAGTCCAAGAAACGGACCAGTTAGTTTGAGGAAGTGGTAGGCATGTTACACTGGTGTTGGGAGCTTGGAGACACCAACGGTCTGCCCCCAGCACACAAGACCACAAGGAATTGGAGTAGAATTAGGCCATCGGTCCATCAAGTCCTCTCTGCTACTCCATCATGGCTGACTTACTCCCCTCAAATGAGCCTGGTGGTCAGAAGACCAGGAGCTGAAGAGGGTTGCAGTGCTGAGAGGAGATTCCTTAGTGAGAGGAACAGAGACGGGGTCCTGTGGGTGCGATAGAGACACCCGGATGGTACGTTGCCTCCCAGGTGCCCCTGATCGGGTCCATGCCATTCTGAAGGGGGAGGGTGAGCAGCCAGAGGTCACATTGGCACCAATGACGATGATACACAAGGTGAGGAGGTCCTGAGGAGAGATTTCAGAGAGCTAGGTAGAAATCTGAGAAGTAGGACCCCCCAGTGTAGTCATCTCTGGGTTGCTGCCTACGAGGGTAAAATTTGGCAGGTGAATGCGTGGCTGAGGAACTGGTGCTGGGACAGGGTTCAGATTTATGGATCATAGAACATAGAATAGTAGAGCACAGTACAGGCCCTTCAGCCCACAATGTTGTGCTGACCCTCAAACCCTGCCTCCCATATAAGCCCCCACCTTAAATTCCTCCATATACCTGTCTAGTAGTCTCTTAAACTTCACTCATGTATCTGCCTCCACCACTGACTCAGGCAGTGCATTCCACGCACCAACCACTCTCTGAGTAAAAAACCTTCCTCTGATATCCCCCTTGAACTTCCCACCCTTTACCTTAAAGCCATGTCCTCTTGTATTGAGCAGTGGTGCCCTGGGGAAGAGGCACTGGCTATCCACTCTTAGTACAGAGGAGATTTACCAGGATGCTGCCTGGTTTAGAGAGTGTGCATTATGATCAGAGATTAAGGTATGACCTGTACAAAACGGATGTGTTACACCTGAACCCGACGGGCTCCAAAATCCTTGCCGGCTGAAGTTGTTGGGGAGGGTTTAAACTGGTTTGGCAGAGGGATGGGAACAGGAGTGAAAGTGTGGAAAATGAGGTAGTGGGTTTAGTCATAGTCATTGTCATACTTTATTGATCCCGGGGGAAATTAGTTTTCGTTACAGTTGCACCATAAATAATTAAAATGGTAATATGTAAATTATGCCAGGAAATAAGTCCAGGACCAGGCTATTGGCTCAGGGTGTCTGACCCTCCAAGGGAGGAGTTGTGAAGTTTGATGGCCACAGGCAGGAATGACTTCCTATGACACTCTGTGTTGCATCTCGGTGGAATGAGTCTCTGGCTGAATGTACTCCTGTGCCCACCCAGTACATTATGTAGTGGATGGGAGACATTGTCCAAGATGGCAGGCAACTTAGACAGCATCCTCTTTTCAGACACCACCGTCAGAGAGTCCAGTTCCATCCCCACAACATCACTGGCCTTACGACTGAGTTTGTTGATTCTGTTGGTGTCTGCTACCCTCAGCCTGCTGCCCCAGCACACAACAGCAAACATGATAGCACTGGCCACCACAGACTCGTAGAACATCCTCAGCATCGTCCAGCAGATGTTAAAGGACCTCAGTCTCCTCAGGAAATAGAGACGGCTCTGACCCTTCTTGTAGACAGCCTCAGTGTTCTTTGACCAGTCCAGTTTATTGTCAATTTGTATCCCCAGCAATTTGTAATCCTCCACCATGTCCACACTGGCCCCTGGATGGAAACAGAGGCCATGTTTGTAGCAAGGAGAGGCTGGTGACGGGGCAAAGTTGCAGCCAGCAGGATGAGTTGTGATGTAAAAGGCGGACAAAATCGAGAAGGGTGAATGCAGGAGTGAAGGTGTTGTAATTGAATGCACGCAGTACGTGGAATAAGGTAGGTGAACTTGCAGCACAGTTGCAGATAGGCAGGTGTAGGTGTCACCGAATCGTGGCTGAAAGAAGATTGTAGCCAGGAGCAAGGCGGTAGGACAGACTGGAAGGCAGGAGCGGTGTTGTACTGTTGGTATAAAATGAAATCAAATCTTTGGAAAGAGGTGACCCAGGGTTGGAAGGCGTTGAATCATTGTGGATAGAGCTAAGGAACTGCAAGGTTAAAGACAGACCCCCGAACAGGAGTCTCCAAAGCTGCAACTTGTCCAACAATTTTTACAGTATTTGTGAAAATAACACACTGACTGTCGAATAAACTCCCAGCACAGGGAGGGCGAGGGTCACATCTCTCCCAGTGGGTGCTGGGAACGAGGCTGCGGTGGGCACGTTGGGGGCTGACTAGTCAGCCCAAATAATTCAGCCACCAGCACCCACCAACCCTGCACCCCAGAACTAGGTGGACAACACACATCCTGGACATGCGGACGGGGGGAGGACCAAAACACACCAAGGCAGCCGTTAAATTTGTGTTCAATAGCCTGCAATCCCCCAGGCCTCACCTCCCGTCTCCCTCCCTCGTGTCAGTATCCATCTCTGTATCGTTCCCTCCCTACCTTTATTTCTTTCATTCTCTCATTTTAGATCTTTCCCCCTCCCTCTATCTCCATCCCAGCCTGTTTCAATCCCCCCCACGACCCCGCACAGCACAGAGACACAGTCTCACAGCCCAACCCAGATTCCCATCGACTGCCCCCTCCCAGATTCCAGTCCTCCTCCATGTGGCAGAGAGACAGAAGCTCACAGACACTCACATCCTTCCCAGACTCCCATTGACTCCCGCCCCCCCAGATTCCACACTGCATCCCCACACTGGGGGTAGGGAGTCAATCACCCCACTCCTCCCGGGATTGTTTCTTTACGGACACAGTGCCACAAGCCCTTCGAGCCGCACTGCCCCGAAACCCACCGACTTGGAATCGTGGAACAACGTACGATGGCCAATCAACCCAGCACTTCTGTGGGCTGTAGTTGCCGGGACCGGGGGACCGGAGCTGTAAGGAACGATTGAGCAGGTTCAGACTTCAATCCCCAGAACGTAAAGACTGAGGGGAGAATTGACGGAGGGATACAAAATTAGGAGGGGTAGAGGTAGGGCAAATTCAAGCAGGCTGGTCTCTCTAAAAATGGGTGAGACTACTAGAGGTCATGGGTTAAGGGTGAAAGGGGAACATGAGGGAAAACTTCTTCACTCAGAGGGTGGTAAGAGTGTGGAACAAGTGATGGATGCGAGCTCGATTTCAACGTTTAAGAGAAGCTTGGGTTGGAACACGGATGGTAGGGATGAGGAGGCCTGAGGTCCGGGTGCAGGCCAAAGGCAGTTTAAATGGTCCAGCACAGCCTAGACGGGCTGAAGGGCCCGTTTCAGTGCCGTTGTTTGCCAGGATTCTGCTCACGGGACAATTCACGATGGCCAACCCGGCAAGCCTGCGCACTGCGGGAGGGAACCAGGGCACCCGGAGAAAAGCTGCACGTTTCGCGGCGAGGCTCCGGAAGGGGGACGCAGTTAGACCGCGGAAGAGAGTCGCACTGAGCGCCACGCGACCGTGACAGCGTGCGGGAGGAAACCGGAGCCCAAGCCCCAACCGCGAGCCAAATTCCACACCCCCCCCACAACACGAACACACGCGGGCATAGCCCCAGAGACCGGAATCGAACTGGCGTCTGCGGAAAGTGGCTCGACCCACTCAGACTCCCTCTCTCTTTCTCCGTCCCCCGACACGGCCCATCTCACTCTTGTACCTCGCCCCCAACCTGTGTGCCAAGACAGTTAGGATGACAGAACATCACATATCAACCTTTTATTAAAATCATAAATTATCTCTTTACAGTGAAAGACATTCTGGTGCCCTTGTTTCTGCAGAGTCAGATTTTCAGCCGTAGAAGTTATCACCACCCAGACCGAACCCCACCCACCACCACGTGACACCCGACTCGACCCTTTACGCAAAGGGTCCAAGGGTCAAAGATCAAACCGCCACCAGCCGTCACCCGAAAGACACCTCCCCACACTCGCACCACCGCCCCCCCTCCCGCCACTCTGAAAGCTGGGGGTATTCTCTCCCAGCGGCCCCACCCGCCGGTCTGTCGTAAGGTTGCATGTCTCCCATTAAAGGGCAGATTTGACATGGTCTGTGTGGCGTGCGGGGACTGGGGGCCACTTCGACCCGCCACCTTTAAATCGTAGCACGCCATTAATGAGCCACCGTGCAAAGAGCCATCTTGGGATTGGCCATCTTTTTGGCTGGAGGCCCTCACTGCCCCCTGCTGGCGAAATTTAAATCTGTCACTCCAATTGCAGGACGCACGGGTCACACAACTGACGCAAATGGCGAAAAATCGTTTCTTGTGTATTAAAAAAAAAATTAAATATTAAATAAATAAATAGCTCGCCATGGCCACAGTGGGATCACCAGGGTCCACAGGATGACCGCCATGTACCAGTCAGGCTCCGAGCACTTCACAACATGCCCAGTTAACTGTCCAGACAGACTGAAACACCCCACACACCATCCCATCACACACAGACTGAAACACCCCACACACAGTCCCATCACACACAGACTGAAACACCCCACACACAGTCCCTTCACACACAGACTGAAACACCCCACACACCGTCCCGTCAGACACAGAATGAATCTCTCTCCACACCGTCCCATCACACACTCCCGGGGTCAGACACAGAGTGAATCTCTCTCCACACTGTCCCATCACACACTCCCGGGGTCAGACACAGAGTGAAGCTCCCTCCCCATTGTCCCATCACACACTCCCGGGGTCAGACACAGACTGAAACACCCCACACACAGTCCCATCAGACACAGACTGAAACACCCCACACACCGTCCCGTCAGACACAGAATGAATCTCTCTCCACACCGTCCCATCACACACTCCCGGGGTCAGACACAGAGTGAATCTCTCTCCACACTGTCCCATCACACACTCCCGGGGTCAGACACAGAGTGAAGCTCCCTCCACACCGTCCCATCACACACTCCCGGGGTCAGACACAGAGTGAAGCTCCCTCCCCATTGTCCCATCACACACTCCCGGGGTCAGACACAGACTGAAACACCCCACACACAGTCCCATCAGACACAGACTGAAACACCCCCACACACCGTCCTGTCACACACTCCCGGGGTCAGACACAGAGGGAAGCTCCCTCCACACCGTCCCATCACACACTCGCGGGGTCAGACACAGAGTGAAGCTCCCTCCACACCGTCCCATCACACACTCCCGGGGTCAGACACAGAGTGAAGCTCCCTCCCCACTGTCCCATCACACACTCCCGGGGTCAGACACAGAGTGAAGCTCCCTCCCCACTGTCCCATCACACACTCCCGGGGTCAGACACAGAGTGAAGCTCCCTCCCCACTGTCCCATCACACACTCCCGGGGTCAGCCACAGAGTGAATCTCTCTCCACACTGTCCCATCACACACACGCAAGGTCTTCCAGAGCTTATATCCACATTGAGAACTTCCCAAGACAAAGGTAGACAATTTCCCCTGAAACTGCAGCCACTTCCCCTCAATGATGGTGTCCCCATCCCCTTCTCTCACCGCAAACACCCCTTCCAGTGTTCACTGCCTGGCAGACCCTGAGGCACGGCAGCGTCTCACCAGGAACCTTCCCAAAAGCCAGGCAAGGCTCAGCTCCAGAGCTGGGAGCTGCAGTCAAAAATCGGGTTACGGGCTGGGGTCCAGGGTTGCCAAGTCACCGAGAAGAGGAAATACCGCCGAGGAGCAGGGCGGGGTCGTCACAGGACGTGGGAGAAATCCGTCCCCAGCCCGAGCCCCATCTCAAAGTCGGCCTCGGTGAAGTCCAGCTCGATCCCGTCCAGCGGGTGGGCTGGGTACGACCCAAAGGCAGGGGAGGCGGGTGGCAGCGGGGCCCAGTGCCCAGGCTCCAGGACTGGGGCCGGGGGCTGCCCCAGGCTGCAGGCCGGGGCCGGGAATTCAGTCTCCTGCTTGGGTCCGTGCCAGGAGGGGCAGGGGGTCGGGACGGGAGCACTGCACGGCAGCTGGAAGCTGGGGCCGGGGTAATGCAGGGTCCCCGAGGGGTGGCAGTGGGGGTCGTTGCCAGGCACAGGTCGCGGGCGACCACGTGCACCTCCCGTCTGTCGGCTGTAGCGGGCACGCCGGTTCTGGAACCACACCTGGTGGGAGAAACACGGACACCAGTCAGCGTAACTGGACTGCACAAACATGGGAACGACATAGAAACACGGACACCAGTCAGTGTAACTAGACTGCACAAACATGGGAACGACATAGAAACACGGACACCAGTCAGTGTAACTGGACTGCACAAACACGGGAACGACATAGAATCACGGACAACAGTCAGCGTAACTGGACTGCACAAACATGGGAACGACACACAGAGTGACGTGTGACAGGGACAAAGCACACAGACGGGGGCAATTCACAGGGTGGACACACACACAAGCATGGGAACAGGTGAGGGGGAGTGATGGACAGACGGAGGAGGGGAGAGTGGGAATAGTGACAGAGACTGGAAGGTGACGGTTGGATCCAGGTGAGGGGGAGTGACGGACAGACGGAGGAGAGGAGAGTGGGAATAGTGACAGAGACTGGGAGGTGACGGGTGGATCAGGTGAGGGGGAGTGATGGACAGACGGAGGAGAGGAGAGTGGGAATAGTGACAGAGACTGGGAGGTGACGGGTGGATCAGGTGAGGGGGAGTGATGGACAGACGGAGGGGGGGAGAGTGGGAATAATGACAGAGACTGGGAGGTGACGGGTGGATCCAGGTGAGAGGGAGTGATAGACAGACGGAGGAGGGGAGAGTGGGAATAGTGACAGAGACTGGGAGGTGACGGGTGGATCCAGGTGAGGGGGAGTGATGGACAGACGGAGGAGGGGAGAGTGGGAATAGTGACAGAGACTGGGAGGTGACGGGTGGATCAGGTGAGGGGGAGTGATGGACAGAAAGAGGAGGGGAGAGTGGGAATAGTGACAGAGACTGGGAGGTGACGGGTGGATCAGGTGAGGGGGAGTGATGGACAGACGGAGGAGGGGAGAGTGGGAATAGTGACAGAGACTGGAAGGTGACGGTTGGATCCAGGTGAGGGGGAGTGATGGACAGACGGAGGAGGGGAGAGTGGGAATAGTGACAGAGACTGGGAGGTGACGGGTGGATCAGGTGAGGGGGAGTGATGGACAGACGGAGGAGGGGAGAGTGGGAATAGTGACAGAGACTGGGAGGTGACGGGTGGATCAGGTGAGGGGGAGTGATGGACAGACGGAGGAGGGGAGAGTGGGAATAGTGACAGAGACTGGGAGGTGACGGGTAGATCAGGTGAGGGGGAGTGATGGACAGACTGAGGAGGGGAGAGTGGGAATAGTGACAGAGACAGGGAGGTGACGGGTGGATCAGGTGAGGGGGAGTGACGGACAAACGGAGGAGGGGAGAGTGGGAATAGTGACAGAGACTGGAAGGTGACGGTTGGATCCAGGTGAGGGGGAGTGATGGACAGACGGAGGAGGGGAGAGTGGGAATAATGACAGAGACTGGGAGGTGACGGGTGGATCCAGGTGAGGGGGAGTGACGGACAGACAGAGGAGGGGAGAGTGGGAATAATGACAGAGACTGGGAGGTGACGGGTGGATCCAGGTGAGGGGGAGTGATGGACAGACGGAGGAGGGGAGAGTGGGAATAGTGACAGAGACTGGGAGGTGACAGGTGGATCAGGTGAGGGGGAGTGATGGACAGACGGAGGAGGGGAGAGTGGGAATAGTGACAGAGACTGGGAGGTGATGGGTGGATCAGGTGAGGGGGTGTGATGGACAGACGGAGGATGGGAGAGTGGGAATAGTGACAGAGACTGGGAGGTGACGGGTGGATCAGGTGAGGGGGAGTGATGGACTGACGGAGGAGGGGAGAGTGGGAATAGTGACAGAGACTGGGAGGTGACGGGTGGATCAGGTGAGGGGGAGTGATGGACAGACGGAGGAGGCGAGAGTGGGAATAGTGACAGAGACTGGGAGGTGACGGGTGGATCAGGTGAGGGGGAGTGATGGACAGACGGAGGAGGGGAGAGTGGGAATAGTGACAGAGACTGGGAGGTGACGGGTGCATCAGGTGAGGTGGAGTAATGGACAGACGGAGGAGGGGAGAGTGGGAATAGTGACAGAGACTGGGAGGTGACGGGTGGATCAGGTGAGGGGGAGTGATGGACAGACGGAGGAGGGGAGAGTGGGAATAGTGACAGAGACTGGGAGGTGACGGGTGGATCCAGGTGAGGGGGAGTGACAGACAGACGGAGGAGGGGAGAGTGGGAATAGTGACAGAGACTGGGAGGTGACGGGTGGATCAGGTGAGGGGGAGTGACGGACAGACGGAGGAGGGGAGAGTGGGAATAGTGACAGAGACTGGGAGGAGACGGCTGGATCAGGTGAGGGGGAGTGATGGACAGACGGAGGAGGGGAGAGTGGGAATAGTGACAGAGACTGGGAGGTGACGGGTGGATCAGGTGAGGGGGAGTGATGGACATACGGAGGAGGGGAGAGTGGGAATAGTGACAGAGACTGGGAGGTGACGGGTGGATCAGGTGAGGGGGAGTGATGGACAGACGGAGCAGGGGAGAGTGGGAATAGTGACAGAGACTGGGAGGTGACAGGTGGATCCAGGTGAGTGGGAGTGATGGACAGACGGAGGAGGAGAGAGTGGGAATAGTGACAGAGACTGGGAGGTGATGGGTGGATCAGGTGAGTGGGAGTGATGGACAGACGGAGGAGGGGAGAGTGGGAATAGTGACAGAGACTGGGAGGTGACCTGTGGATCCAGGTGAGGGGGAGTGATGGACAGACGGAGGAGGGGAGAGTGGGAATAGTGACAGAGACTGGGAGGTGACGGGTGGATCAGGTGAGGGGGAGTGACGGACAGACGGAGGAGGGGAGAGTGGGAATAGTGACAGAGACTGGGAGGTGACGGGTGGATCAGGTGAGGGGGAGTGACGGACGGACAGGGGAGAGGAGAGTGGGAAGAGTGACAGAGACTGGGAGGTGACGGGTGGATCCAGGTGAGGGGGAGTGACGGACGGACGGGGAGGGGAGAGTGGGAATAGTGACAGAGACTGGGAGTTGACGGGTGGATCCAGGTGAGAGGGAGTGACGGACAGACGGAGGAGGGGAGAGTGGGAATAGTGACAGAGACTGGGAGGTGATGGGTGGATCCAGGTGAGGGGGAGTGATGGACAGACGGAGGAGGGGAGAGTGGGAATAGTGACAGAGACTGGGAGGTGAAGGGTGGATCGGGTGAGGGGGAGTGATGGACAGACGGAGGAGGGGAGAGTGGGAATAGTGACAGAGACTGGGAGTTGACGGGTGGATCCAGGTGAGAGGGAGTGACGGACAGACGGAGGAGGGGAAAGTGGAAATAATGACAGAGACTGGGAGGTGACCTGTGGATCCAGGTGAGGGGGAGTGATGGACAGACGGAGGAGGGGAGAGTGGGAATAGTGACAGAGACTGGGAGGTGAAGGGTGGATCGGGTGAGGGGGAGTGATGGACAGACGGAGGAGGGGAGAGTGGGAATAGTGACAGAGACTGGGAGGTGACGGGTGGATCAGGTGAGGGGGAGTGATGGACAGACGGAGGAGGGGAGAGTGGGAATAGTGACAGAGACTGGGAGGTGACGGGTGGATCACGTGAGGGGGAGTGATGGACAGACGGAGGAGGAGAGAGTGGGAATAGTGACAGAGACTGGGAGGTGACGGGTGCATCAGGTGAGGGGGAGTGACGGACAGACGGAGGAGGGGAGAGTGGGAATAGTCACAGAGACTGGGAGGTGACGGGTGGATCAGGTGAGGGGGAGTGATGGACAGACGGAGGAGGGGAGAGTGGGAATAGTGACAGAGACTGGGAGGTGACGGGTGGATCAGGTGAGGGGGAGTGATGGACAGACGGAGGAGGGGAGAGTGGGAATAGTGACAGAGCCTGGGAGGTGACGGGTGGATCTAGGTGAGGGGGAGTGATGGACAGACGGAGGAGGGGAGAGTGGGAATAGTGACAGAGACTGGGAGGTGACGGGTGGATCAGGTGAGGGGGAGTGATGGACAGACAGAGGAGAGGAGAGTGGGAATAGTGACAGAGACTGGGAGGTGACGGGTGGATCCAGGTGAGGGGGAGTGATGGACAGACGGAGGGGAGAGTGGGAATAGTGATAGAGACTGGGAGGTGACGGGTAGATCAGGTGAGGGGGAGTGACGGACAGACGAGGAGGGGAGAGTGGGAATAGTGACAGAGATTGGGAGGTGACGGGTGGATCCAGGTGAGGGGGAGTGATGGACAGACGGAGGAGGGAAGAGTGGGAATAGTGACTGAGACTGGGAGGTGACGGGTGGATCCAGGTGAGGGGGAGTGATGGACAGACAGAGGAGGGAAGAGTGGGAATAGTGATTGAGACTGGGAGGTGACGGGTGGATCCAGGTGAGGGGGAGTGATGGACAGACGGAGGAGGGGAGAGTGGGAATAGTGACAGAGACTGGGAGGTGACGGGTGGATCAGGTGAGGGGGAGTGATGGACAGACGGAGGAGGGGAGAGTGGGAATAGTGACAGAGACTGGGAGTTGACGGGTGGATCCAGGTGAGAGGGAGTGACGGACAGACGGAGGAGGGGAAAGTGGAAATAATGACAGAGACTGGGAGGTGACCTGTGGATCCAGGTGAGGGGGAGTGATGGACAGACGGAGGAGGGGAGAGTGGGAATAGTGACAGAGACTGGGAGGTGACGGGTGGATCGGGTGAGGGGGAGTGATGGACAGACGGAGGAGGGGAGAGTGGGAATAGTGACAGAGACTGGGAGGTGACGGGTGGATCAGGTGAGGGGGAGTGATGGACAGACGGAGGAGGGGAGAGTGGGAATAGTGACAGAGACTGGGAGGTGACGGGTGGATCAGGTGAGGGGGAGTGATGGACAGACGGAGGAGGGGAGAGTGGGAATAGTGACAGAGACTGGGAGGTGACGGGTGCATCAGGTGAGGGGGAGTGACGGACAGACGGAGGAGGGGAGAGTGGGAATAGTCACAGAGACTGGGAGGTGACGGGTGGATCAGGTGAGGGGGAGTGATGGACAGACGGAGGAGGGGAGTGTGGGAATAGTGACAGAGACTGGGAGGTGACGGGTGGATCAGGTGAGGGGGAGTGATGGACAGGAGGAAGAGGGGAGAGTGGGAATGGTGACAGAGACTGGGAGGTGACGGGTGGATCAGGTGAGGGGGAGTGATGGACAGACGGAGGAGGGGAGAGTGGGAATAGTGACAGAGACTGGGAGGTGACGGGTGGATCAGGTGAGGGGGAGTGATGGACAGACGGAGGAGGGGAGAGTGGGAATAGTGACAGAGCCTGGGAGGTGACGGGTGGATCTAGGTGAGGGGGAGTGATGGACAGACGGAGGAGGGGAGAGTGGGAATAGTGACAGAGACTGGGAGGTGACGGTTGGATCAGGTGATGGGGAGTGATGGACAGACAGAGGAGAGGAGAGTGGGAATAGTGACAGAGACTGGGAGGTGACGGGTGGATCCAGGTGAGGGGGAGTGATGGACAGACGGAGGAGGGGAGAGTGGGAATAGTGATAGAGACTGGGAGGTGACGGGTAGATCAGGTGAGGGGGAGTGATGGACAGACGGAGGAGGGGAGAGTGGGAATAGTGACAGAGACTGGGAGGTGACGGGTGCATCAGGTGAGGGGGAGTGACGGACAGACGAGGAGGGGAGAGTGGGAATAGTGACTGAGACTGGGAGGTGACGGGTGGATCCAGGTGAGGGGGAGTGATGGACAGACAGAGGAGGGAAGAGTGGGAATAGTGATTGAGACTGGGAGGTGACGGGTGGATCCAGGTGAGGGGGAGTGATGGACAGACGGAGGAGGGGAGAGTGGGAATAGTGACAGAGACTGGGAGGTGACGGGTGGATCAGGTGAGGGGGAGTGATGGACAGACGGAGGAGGGGAGAGTGGGAATAGTGACAGAGACTGGGAGGTGACGGGTGGATCAGGTGAGGGGAAGTGATGGACAGACGGAGGAGGGGAGAGTGGGAATAGTGACAGAGACTGGGAGGTGACGGATGGATCAGGTGGGGAGTGATGGACAGACGGAGGAGGGGAGAGTGGGAATAGTGACAGAGACTGGGAGGTGACGGGTGGATCAGGTGAGGGGGAGTGATGGACAGACGGAGGAGGGGAGAGTGGGAATAGTGACAGAGACTGGGAGGTGACGGATGGATCAGGTGGGGAGTGATGGACAGACGGAGGAGGGGAGAGTGGGAATAGTGACAGAGACTGGGAGGTGACGGGTGGATCAGGTGAGGGGGAGTGATGGACAGACGGAGGAGGGGAGAGTGGGAATAGTGACAGAGACTGGGAGGTGACGGGTGGATCCAGGTGAGAGGGAGTCATGGACAGACGGAGGAGGGGAGAGTGGGAATAGTGACAGAGACTGGGAGGTGACTGGTGGATCCAGGTGAGGGGGAGTGATGGACAGACGGAGGAGGGGAGAGTGGGAATAGTGACAGAGACTGGGAGGTGACGGGTGGATCAGGTGAGGGGGAGTGATGGACAGACGGAGGAGGGGAGAGTGGCAATAGTGACAGAGACTGGGAGGTGACGGGTGGATCAGGTGAGGAGGAGTGATGGACAGACGGAGGAGGGGAGAGTGGGAATAGTGACAGAGACTGGGAGGTGACGGGTGGATCAGGTGAGGAGGAGAGATGGACAGACGGAGGAGGAGAGAGTGGGAATAGTGACAGAGACTGGGAGGTGACGGGTGGATCAGGTGAGAGGGAGTGATGGACAGACGGAGGAGGGGAGAGTGGGAATAGTGACAGAGACTGGGAGGTGATAGTCTGCAGTTGCTGAGGTCTGATAGGGAAGGAGGTTGGGGGGGACCCCATGGGTGAAGGGCAGATGGAATGTGTGGAGAAGAAAGAAACAGGTCTCCTCCCAGGGCTGAGGGTCAGTGCCCTCAGAACTCAAGGGGGCAAGGGTCAATCTCCTCAGGGTGAAGGGGCAAGGGTCACTTCACAGGGTCACAACGAAAGCTCCCTCTAACTTTTTTTTTTACAACTGCGCCGACCAACCGTTGCTCTGAACAGGAAATTTTTACACGGCCTGAAAAATATACGGGACTTTGAAATGTGTACTGTGCATATTTAGAATGAAAACTGGAAAATCAGACACTTGATTTTATTTATTAATTGGTGTAATGTGACAAACTCCTTCACAAACTCTTCTCCAGCTGCGTCCAGTTCCAGCTGAATGGCAACAAAGGCTATGTGCGTGGGAGCATTGCAGCCACTGCGCGGCAGCGCAGCTTAGAGGGAGCTCCTCTGGGGGGTGGGGGGGTCACAGGTTGGTCAGGGTAAAGGGTCATGGGTCAGGCTGTGGGGAAAAAGGTCACTCCACGGGGGCCAGAGGGCAGTTGCGGCGGATTTGACACGGGGCCGTGAATTTACTTACGATAATCCGGGCATCGTCGACGTTGAGGGCCTTTGAGAGGGTCTCACGGGTCCAGACGTTGGGGTACTTGCACACCGAGTATGCCTTCTCCAGTAAGCTCTTCTGCCAGGAGTTATACTTGGTTCTCTTCCTCCGCCGGGGGCCGTTCACGGCGGCGTGGGGCGAGGCCATCAGGGCTGCCTCTGCAAACAAGAGCCAGCAGTGTCAGGGGGCGAGACAGCTAAACCCACCCCCTCCCGGCATCCCGGGGGAACCGGGCAGACCCGGGATCCCCCCAATCACGTCCGCGTCCCGATCCGCCCACCCCTTCCGCGTGCTGGCCAGAGAAATCCAGCACAGCAGCAGGCCATTCGGCCCATCCACACCAGCCTCGACCACACGCATCGGGCCCATATCTCTCAAAGGGCCTCTCCAATCTGAGAACCTGTCCAAATACCTTTAACATCCCTGCCTCTGTGGTCTACATACGGACCGCCCTCTGGGTGTAAAAGATGCCCCTTGGGCCCCGAGTAATCCTCTCCCCGTCTCACCTTAAACCAGTGCCCTCTAGCTTTTGATCTGCCAATCCTGGGAGAGGCTTTGCCCACTCTATACACCTCTACATGATTCTAGATTGGCTCTTGTCATTCGGAACCACAAGTGAATAAAATGATCATTAATCCAGATCAGATGGTGCATTAAAAAATACAATAAACGTAAAGATTAGCTGATACATACACCCAGAGGCCCCTTTATCAGCGTCCTCCTGTACCGAGGAAAGTGGCCACAGAGTGTATGTTCATGGTCTTCTGCTGCTGTAGCCCATCCCCTTCAAGGTTCAACATGTTGTGTGTTCAGAGACGCTCTTCTGCACACCACTGTTGTAATGTGTGGTTATTTGAGTTACTGTCAGCTTGAACCAGTCTGGCCATTCTCCTCTGACCTCTCTCATTAACAAGGTGTTTTCACCCACAGAACGGATTTTCTCCCCACTCTCTGTAAATTCAAGAGCAGGGGCTCCCAACCGTGGGTACACAGACCCCCTCAGTTAACGGTCGGGGTACAGGACATAGAAGTTTTTAAAGACTGTACTTAAATCCCAGGCGATCAGCAGTTTCTGAGATACTCAAACCACCCCATCTGGCACCAACAATCATTCCACTGTCAAAGTCACTCAGATCACATTACTTCCACCATTCTGATGTTTGGTCTGAACAACAACTGAACCTCCTGACCATGTCTGCATGCTTTTATGCACTGAGTTGCTGCCACATGATTGGCTGATTGGATACTCGCGTTAACGGGCAGGTGTACAGGTGTGTACCTGACAAACCGGCCAATAGGGCAGTGTTACAGAAAAAAGTGCAGTGCAGTCCGCAGAGCAAGGACCCTGACTGGGGCACGAAGGGCTCATCGTCAGCTGTGCAAAAGACCACTCAAAAAGTCAACCGGGGCTGTCCCGAGCCTGGTATGAGCCCAGGTCTGGAGTGTGGGTAGAGCGTGGGACCAGGGTCAGGGGCAGGGGCAGGAACATTACTTCTGTTTTGCTGAGCTGAAAATCACCAAGTTCAAGTTCACAATTGCTTCAAAAGCATTAAACTGCTGTAAAATTACTGAATTAAATTCATGCTGATTGTCACTGACACGGGCACATATACATAAATAGCCAGGGTGCCACAGGCTTACGCACAGAACATGATAATTTTATATCGTGCACGGTAATAGACGTGGAGAGAGCGAGAGTGAAACAGAGGTGGAGGGAGGAGGAGGGGGAAGAGAGAGAAAGAGAGAGAGAGAGAAAGAGGATAGAAGGAGAGAGGAGGTTTGGGAAGAAAGAGAGAGACTATGGACAGACATGGAGTGGAGGTGTGGAGAGAGAAAGAGAGACGGGGTAGAAAGGGAGGAGGTGTGGGAGGAGAGAGAGACTGGGTTAGAGAGAGTGGAGGTGTGGAATGAAAAAGAGAGCTGTGGGAAGAGAGACTGGGTTAGAGAGAGTGGAGGTGTGGAATGAGTAAGAGATTGGGGTAGAAAGAGAGGAGGTGTGGGAGGAGAGAGAGACTGGTTTAGAAAGACAGGAGGTGTGGGAAGAGAGAGACTGGGTTAGAGAGAGTGGACGTGTGGAATGAAAAAGATTGGTTTAGAAAGAGAGGAGGTGTGGAATGAGAAAAAGACAAGGTTAGAAAGAGAGGAGGTGTGGGAAGAGAGAGACTGGGTTAGAGAGAGTGGACGTGTGGAATGAAAAAGAGATTTGCTTAGAAAGAGAGGAGGTGTGGGAAGAGAGAAACTGCATTAGAGAGAGTGGAGGTGTGGAATGAGAAAGAGACTGGGGTAGAAAGAGAGGAGGTGTGGGAGGAGAGAGAGACTGGTTTAGAAAGACAGGAGGTGTGGAATGAGTAAGAGAGGAGGTATGGGAAGAGAGGGACTGGGTTAGAGAGAGTGGAGGTGAGGAATGAGGAAGAGACTGGTTTAGAAAGAGAGGAGGTGTGGGAGGAGAGAGAGACTGGGTTAGAGAGTGGAGGTCTGGAATGAGAAGGAGACTGGGGTAGAAAGAGAAGAGGTGAGGGAGGAGAGAGAGACTAGGTTAGAGAGAGTGGAGGTGTGGAATGAGGAAGAGATGAGGTGTGGGAAGAGAGAGACTGGATTAGAGAGAGTGGCGGTCTGGAATGAGAAAGAGACTAAATTAGAAAGAGAGGAGGTGTGGGAGGAGAGAAACAGTGGGTTAGAGAGAGTGGAGGTCTGGAATGAGAAAGAGAGGAGGTGTGGAATGAGAAAGAGACTGGGGTAGAAAGAGAGGAGGTGTGGGAGGATACAGAGACTGGGTTAGAGACAGCGGAGATGTGGGAGGAGAGAGACTGGTTTAGAAAGAGGGGAGGTGTGGAATGAGAAAGAGACTGGTTTAGAAAGAGAGGAGGTGTGGGAGGAGAGAGAGACTGGGTTAGAGAGAGTGGAGGTGTGGAATGACAAAGAGACTGGGGTAAAAACAGAGGAGGTGTGGGAGGAGAGAGAGACTGGTTTAGAAAGACAGGAGGTGTGGGAAGAGAGAGACTGGGTTAGAGAGAGTGGACGTGTGGAATGAAAAAGAGATTTGCTTAGAAAGAGAGGAGGTGTGGGAAGAGAGAAACTGCGTTAGAGAGAGTGGAGGTGTGGAATGAAAAAGAGAGCTGTGGGAAGAGAGACTGGGTTAGAGAGAGTGGAGGTTTGGATTGAGAAAGAGACTGGGGTAGAAAGAGAGGAGGTGTGGGAGGAGAGAGAGACTGGTTTAGAAAGACAGGAGGTGTGGAATGAGTAAGAGAGGAGGTATGGGAAGAGAGGGACTGGTTTAGAAAGAGTGGAGGTGTGGGAAGAGAGAGACAGTGGGTTAGAGAGAGTGGAGGTGAGGAATGAGGAAGAGACTGGTTTAGAAAGAGAGGAGGTGTGAGAGGAGAGAGAGACTGGGTTAGAGAGAGTGGAGGTGTGGAATGACAAAGAGACTGGGGTAAAAACAGAGGAGGTGTGGGAGGAGAGAGAAACTGGTTTAGAAAGAGAGTGAGTGTGGGAGGAGAGAAAGACTGGTTTAGAAAGAGAGGAGGTGTGGGAAGAGAGAGACAGTGGGTTAGAGAGAGTGGAGGTGTGGAATGAGAAAGAGACTGGGGTAGAAAGACAGGAGGTGTGGGAGGAGAGAGAGACTGGTTTAGAAAGACAGGAGGTGTGGAATGAGTAAGAGAGGAGGTATGGGAAGAGAGGGACTGGGTTAGAGAGAGTGGAGGAGTGGAATGAGGAAGAGACTGGGTAGAAAGAGAGGAGGTATGGGAAGAGAGGGACTGGGTTAAAGAGCGTGGAGGTGAGGAATGAGGAAGAGACTGGGGTAGAAAGAGAGGAGGTGTAAGAGGAGAAAGAGATTGGTTTAGAAAGAGAGGAGGTGTGGGAGGAGAGAGAGACTGGGTTAGAGAGACTGGAGGTGTGGAATGAGAAAGAGAGAGACTGGGTTAGAGAGAGTGGAGGTTTGGAATGAAAAAGGTGTGGGAAGAGAGAGACTGGGTTAGAGAGAGTGGAGGTGTGGAATGAGTAAGAGACTGGGGTAGAAAGACAGGAGGTGTGGGAGGAGAGAGAGACTGGGTTAGAGAGAGTGGGGGTGTGGAATGAGAAAGAGAGGAGGTGTGGGAGGAGAGAGACTGGGTTACAGAGAGTGGAGGTTTGGAATGAGAAAGAGGAGGTGTGGGAAGAGAGAGACTGGGTTAGAGAGAGTGGAGGTTTGGAATGAGAAAGAGGAGGTGTGGGAGGAGAGGGACTTTGGGCAGACCATAAGGCATGGGTGCAAAATTGGACTATTCAGCGGGGAGTCTGTGCTCCACTCCACTCTGGGACGTATTATCCCTCTCAAGCGCATTCACCCACTACAGTACCGTGCGATGGGATGTGAACCCATGTCACCCATAACCATCCCCCTTCCCGATCAACCTCCCCTTTAAATACATCTAATGACTCGGGCCCCACAGCCGTCTGCGGGAATGTATTCCAGAGATCCAGTTTGCTTCCTCATCTCTGTTCTAAATGGATGCCCTCTACTCTGAGACTGGTCCTACACTCTCCCACTGTGGGAAACGTCCTTTCCACGTTCACGCTATACAGTCTTTGAATATTCGGTAGGTTTCAGCGAGGGTTGGTATTCATCCAGCGGGGATTTGCCACTTCCCAGGGGGTAAAAGTTTAATGCCAGGAGACATGGGGCATGTAAAGGTGATTTGGGGAAAGCCCGCAGGGAATGTCAGAGGGAGGATTTTTACTTTAACACGGAGAGGGCAGGGGAGGTACATTGGGGACATCGGAGAGACCCTTAGACAGAAAACTGGAGGATTATGTGGGAGGGAACGGTTAGATTCATCAGGTTGAAAGGTAAGCACAACACTGTGGGCTGGAGGGCCTGTCCTGTACCGTTCTGAACTCAGGCCCAGAGACATCAAAACTATCCTCATACATTAACCCTTTGGGTCCTGTCCGGGGCCAGGAACGTCCTTCCGGAGATGCAGACCGCATCCTGCTCACAAGTCTCGGCCGCGCACCCTCCGTGCACAGGAATACAGCGGGGAGAGCGAGAGAGATGGGAGGGCGGGGAGGGAGCGAGGGGAAAGGGGCACGTTGATGGGCAGACGGGAAGAGAAAAGGGAAAGAGGATGCAGAATTCAGACACGAGCGGGTGAAAGCGAGACAGAGAGGAGGAGAGCGCCGTGGAAACAGAGGGCGGGTGACAGACTGAGGGGTTTTGAAGGATGTTGCGAGGGGGTTAAATGAAAGGGGACGGAGAGGGGATTTGAGGAATGGGAATTGTGGATGGGACTGGACGGTTTGAGAAGGGGACGTTGGGGTGCAGAGGAGAGGAGATTCTGAAGGTGGTTGAGAGGAGATTGGGAGGTTTGAGAAGGGGATTGAAGCCGGTTGGGAGGATTTGGAGGGGATTGAGAGGGGCACTGAAAGGACTGGGGAGAGCGGACAGCGGTAGAGGAGGGGTGCAGGTGGTGTGGGGCGGACAGTAGGAGGGAGAGGAAGGGGTCAGAAGCCTGGACAGGAAAGGTTCTGGAGATCTTGCGTGTATCACTCGCTCGGACGCCTGCCGGGGAGTCCCGGGACCCTCTCAGCTCGCCTTTCCGGGACTCTCTCCAACACACCCCTCTCGCCATGCACGCAGCCTCGGCCACATCCCGCCCCCCCGGGTCCCAGCGCGCACCCGCCGCCCCCCGCCCGCTGCAGCCAACTGACCCATCAGCGCCATCCCGTCCGTCCTGTCCGCGTCCTGGCCTCGGGGAGTCTCCAGCACCATGTCCCGCCGGGACTCCGGCATCCGCAGCGTCTGCATCTCTCCACAGAGTGAGCGTAAAGTCCAAATCGTACCCGCCTCCACCCCGACCACCCAACTTTATAGGAGGGGCCCGGGGACAAGTCGAGGCATGACCGCGTCCTGAATCTCCTCCCCCGCCCCGCTCCAATCCACAAAACACCTGGGGGTTGGCTGACAAAAATGGTCATCATAAGACCAAGAGGCAGAATCACAAACAAGAGAAAATCTGCAGATGCTGGAAATCCCAGCAACACACACACAAAATGCTGGAGGAACTCAGCGGGCCGGGCAGCGTCTATGGAGATGAATAAACAGTCGACGTTTCGGGAGGGAGTCCCTTGCCCTCCCAAAGATTTTCTTGTCAAGGCTGAGGTGCAGGCGACCTGAGGGAGGTGTATGAAATCATGAGGGGGCGCTTGATCTTTTCCACGGAGCAGGGGAGTCAAAAAGCTTGAGGTCACAGGTTAAAGGTCAGAAGGGTCAAGTCCTGCCGAGGGGTTTCAGCCCAAAAAGTTGACTGTACATCGCACGGTAGTGTAGTGGTTAACACAACGTTTTACATTACCAGTGACGCTCTTAAACTTTTCGATGATTTTAAGTTCCCTGGCCCCCACCGCTTTATTTTCACCTTGGATGTCCAGTCCCTATATACTTCCATCCCCCATCAGGAAGGTCTCAAAGCTCTACGCTTCTTTTTGGATTCCAGACCTAATCAGTTCCCCGCTACCACCACTCTGCTCCGTCTAGCGGAATTAGTCCTTACTCTTAATAATTTCTCCTTTTGCTCCTCCCATTTCCTCCAAACTAAAGGTGTAGCTATGGGCACCCGTATGGGTCCTAGCTATGCCTGCCTTTTTGTTGATTTTGTGCAACAATCTATGTTCCGTGCCTATTCTGGTATCTGCCCCCCACTTTTCCTTCACTACATCGACGACTGCATTGGCGCTGCTTCCTGCACGCATGCAGAGCTCGTTGACTTTATTAACTTTGCCTCCAACTTTCACCCTGCCCTCAAGTTTACCTGGTCCATTTCCGACACCTCCCTTCCCTTTCTAGATCTTTCTGTCTCTGTCTCTGGAGACAGCTTATCCACTGATGTCTACTATAAGCCTACTGACTCTCACAGCTATCTGGACTATTCCTCTTCTCACCCTGTCTCTTGCAAAAACGCCATCCCCTTCTCGCAATTCCTCCGTCTCTGCTGCATCTGCTCTCAGGATGAGGCTTTTCATTCTAGGACGAGGGAGATGTCCTTTTTTAAAGAAAGGGGCTTCCCTTCCTCCACTATCAACTCTGCTCTTAAACGCATCTCCCCCATTTCACGTACATCTGCTCTCACTCCATCCTCCCACCACCCCACTAGGAATAGGGTTCCCCTGGTCCTCACCTACCACCCCACCAGCCTCCGAGTCCAACATATTATTCTCCGTAACTTCCGCCACCTCCAACGGGATCCCACCACTAAGCACATCTTTCCCTCACCCCCTCTCTCTGCTTTCTGCAGGGATCGCTTCCTACGCGACTCCCTTGTCCATTCGTCCCCCCCATCCCTCCCCACTGATCTCCCTCCTGGCACTTATCCATGTAAGCGGAACAAGTGCTACACATACCCTTACACTTCCTCCCTTACCACCATTCAGGGCCCCAAACAGTCCTTCCAGGTGAGGCAACACTTCACCTGTGAGTCGGCTGGGGTGATATACTGCATCCGGTGCTCCCGATGTGGCCTTTTATATATTGGCGAGACCCGACGCAGACTGGGAGACCGCTTTGCTGAACATCTACGCTCTGTCCGCCAGAGAAAGCAGGATCTCCCAGTGGCCACACATTTTAACTCCACATCACATTCCCATTCTAACATGTCTATCCACGGCCTCCTCTACTGTAAAGATGAAGCCACACTCAGGTTGGAGGAACAACACCTTATATTCCGTCTGGGTAGCCTCCAACCTGATGGCATGAACATCGACTTCTCTAACTTCCGCTAAGTCCCCACCTCCCCCTCGTACCCCATCTGTTACTCATTTTTATGCACACATTCTTTCTCTCACTCTCCTTTTTCTCCCTCTGTCCCTCTGAATATACCTCTTGCCCATCCTCTGGGTCACCCCCCCCCTTGTCTTCCTTCCCGGACCTCCTGTCCCATGATCCTCTCGTATCCCCTTTTGCCTATCACCTGTCCAGCTCTCAGCTCTATCCCTCCCCCTCGTGTCTTCTATCATTTTGGATCTCCCCCTCCCCCTCCAACTTTCAAATCCCTTACTCACTCTTCCTTCAGTTAGTCCTGACGAAGGGTCTCGGCCTGAAACGTCGACTGCACCTCTTCCTACAGATGCTGCTTGGCCTGCTGCGTTCACCAGCAACTTTGATGTATGTTACAGTACCAGTGACCCGGGTTCGATTCCCATCGCACGGTAGTGTAGTGGTTAACACAACGTTTTACAGTACCAGTGACCGGGGTTCAATTCCCATCTCTGCCTGTAAGGAGTTTGTACACTCTCCCCGTGACCGCGTGGGTTTCCTCTGGGTGCTCTGGTTTCCTCCCACAGTCCAAAAATATACTGCTTGGCAGGTTAATTGGGCATTGTAAATTGTACCATGATTATTAGGCTTGGGTTAAATCGGAGATTGCTGGGCGACACAGCTCAAAGAGACTATTTAAAGCCATATCTCAATAAAGTAAAAAATAATATTGGTGTTCTCAGTAATAATAATATTAACATGAATAAGATGTGAATAGTTCTGGTCCTATGTCTTGGAGAGAGTGAGCAGTCTCAAGTTCCTGGTGTCAAGATTTCTGAGGATCTAACCTGGTCCCAACATATCGATGTAGTTATAAACAAGGCAAGACAGTGACTATACTTCATTAGGCTTGAAGACATTTGGCATGTCAACAAATACACTCAAAAACTTCTATAGTTGTACTGTGGAGAGCATTCTGACAGGCTGCGTCACTGTCTGGTATGGAGGGGCTACTGCATAGGACTGGAGGAAGCTGCAGAAGGTTGTAAATCTAGTCAGCTCCATCTTGGGTACTAGCCTACAAAGTACCCAGGACACCTTCAGGGAGCATTGTCTCAGAAAGGCAGTGCTCTCGTTGGTGATTGTGGTCTTTCCGTGACTGTGATTGTTCTGGGCAAATTTTTCTGCAGAAGTGGTTTGCCATTGTCTTCGTCTGGGCAGTGTCTTTATGAGATGGGTGACCTCAGCCGTTATCAATTCTCATCAGAGATTGTCTGCCTGGCGTCAGAGGTCGCATAACCAGGACTTGTGATCATACGACCATCCACCAGCTGCTCCCACAGCTTCACGTGACCCTGATCGGGGGCTAAGCAGGTGCTACACCTTGCCCGAGGGTGACCCACAGGCCAGCGGAGGGAAGGAGTACCTCACACCTCCTTGGGTAGAAACGCATCTCCACCCAGCCATCCAGTCAGACTGAAAATTCAAAACCCGGGATGCCCACACCACCAGGATCAAGGACAGTTTCTACCGCTCTGTTATCAGACTCTTGTGTGATAAGATAGATTCCTAGCCTCGCAATCTGCCTCGTTATGTTCTTGCACTTTATCGTTTATCTGCACTGTGCTTTGTTTGGTAACTGTTACACTTTATTCTGCATTCTACCTGGAAGCGCAGTAAGACGATCTGATCTGTGTGAACGGTATGTAACAGCACTGTGACCCGGGGTCCACTGGAGACGTCTTTGGTGCCTGTCCCAGCCAAGTGTCCACCTTTCACTCATGACCTTTCATCGGTCAGAGGCTCAGACTGGGCCGGGTGGGGGGGGGGGCAGGAGGGTCGATGTCCATTCAACTCACACAAAGTGCTGGTGGAGCTGGGAACGCCAGGCAGCACCAATGGGACTGAATAAATGGACGATGGTTCAGGTCGAGAACCCTCTTCAGTGCTGGTGAAGGGCCTCGGCTGAGCTCTGTGACACCTGGATAAAGACCAGGCCCGGCTTGACGGGTGGCAAAAAAGGTTTTGTGCCCCACCCGTGCCAGGCACTGCAAACATTCTGCAGCAGACAATCCAGCTGATCTCGTCTCACACCCTGACGTTTAAATTCGAGGTTGTTTACTGTCATTTATTTATGGAGATACGGCCTTAATCCTGCCACCCAGTGACCCCTGATTTGACCCTAACTCAGGCCCCCTAGTCCTGGAGACAAGTGTCGACAATCCCTCACCTCTCCTCCCCAGCTCGACCTGAAACGTCGCCTGTTTATTCAGTGCCACCGAAGCTGCCCGACCTGCCGAGCTGTCTGTCCAGCAGGTTGAATGTCGTTCCAGGATCCGGCATCTCCATTTCTCCACACACCACATCCACTGGGTCGCCCTGCTCCACCCTGCTTGCATCCCCAATGTATTGATCTTCGGGTGGGAGCAGTAGGTTCCCCAGCACGTCCCCTGGGTCCCCAACTTTTCCCCTCTGCCACACTCCGTGTATCGTGGCAGTCTGGAGCTGCTGGTTCTCGGCTGTTATTTACTTATTTACAGACAGAGAGCCCGGACCAGCCCCTTCCAGTCCTTTGAACTGCGTCACCCAGGAATCCTCGGTTTTAATTCTACCGAATCACGGGACGATTTACAATGACCAATTATCCTGCTACCCGGTGTGTCTTTGTACAGTGGGAGGAAAATTGAAGCACCTTGAGGAAACCCACACAGTCATGAGGCGATCGTACAAACTCCTTTTACCGTGCGATGAGAATCGAACCCGGGTCACTGGGACTGTAAAACGTTGTGTTAACCACTACACTACCGTGTGATGGGAATCGAACCCGGGTCACTGGGACTGTAAAACGTTGTGTTAACCACTACACTACCGTGCGATGGGAATCGAACCCCGGTCACTGGTACTGTAAAACGTTGTGTTAACCACTACACTACCGTGCGATGGGAATCGAACCCGGGTCGCTGGGACTGTAAAACGTTGTGCTAACCACTACACTACCGTGCGATGGGAATCGAACCCGGGTCACTGGGACTGTAAAACGTTGTGTTAACCACTACACTACCGTGCGATGGGAATTGAACCCGGGTCACTGGTACTGTAAAACATTGTGCTAACCACTACACTACCGTGCTGCCCAATTTTCCGGCTCAGACTAACTAACTCAGACACTTACCGATAGTGTTACTGAACGTTGTGTTAACCACTACACTACCGTACGGTGGGAATCGAACCCAGGTCACTGGGACTGTAAAACGTTGTGCTAACCACTACACTACCGTGCGATGGGAATCGAACCCGGGTCGCTGGTACTGTAAAACGTTGTGTTAACCACTACACTACCGTGCGATGGGAATTGAACCCGGGTCACTGGTACTGTAAAACGTTGTGCTAACCACTACACTACCGTGCTGCCCAATTTTCCGGCTCAGACTAACTAACTCAGACACTTACCGATAGTGTTACTGAACGTTGTGTTAACCACTACACTACCGTACGGTGGGAATCGAACCCGGGTCACTGGTACTGTAAAACGTTGTGTTAACCACTACACTACCGTGCGATGGGAATCGAACCCGGGTCACTGGTACTGTAAAACGTTGTGCTAACCACTACACTACCGTGCGATGGGAATCGAACCCGGGTCACTGGGACTGTAAAACGTTGTGTTAACCACTACACTACCGTGGAATGGGAATCGAACCCGGGTCGCTGGTACTGTAAAACGTTCTGTTAACCACTACACTACCGTGCGATGGGAATTGAACCCGGGTCACTGGTACTGTAAAACGTTGTGCTAACCACTACACTACCGTGCTGCCCAATTTTCCGGCTCAGACTAACTAACTCAGACACTTACCGATAGTGTTACTGAACGTTGTGTTAACCACTACACTACCGTACGGTGGGAATCGAACCCGGGTCACTGGTACTGTAAAACGTTGTGTTAACCACTACACTACCGTGCGATGGGAATCAAACCCGGGTCACTGGTACTGTAAAACGTTGTGTTAACCACTACACTACCGTGCGATGGGAATCGAACCCGGGTCACTGGGACTGTAAAACGTTGTGCTAACCACTACACTACCGTACACAGTACAGGCCCTTCAGCCCACAATGTTATGTCAACGTTTGAACCCAGTCAAAGTTCAATCTAACCCTTCCCACCCACATAACGCCACATTTTTCCCTCTTCCATGTGTTTATCTCAGAATCTCTTCCTAATCGACAGTCCTGTGCAAACATCTGAGGCACATATACATATCTAGGGTGCCTGAGACAGTACTGTGGTAATTTTATGTACCACTGCTGCCAGAAGACAAACAAATTTCATGACAGATGTGAGTGATGATAAACCTGATTCTGATCTGGGTCTCTATTGTGGACTGAGAGTGGGAAGGGGGCAGGGAGAGGGGAATCATGGTTGGGAAAAGGGGAAGGGAGAGGGGAGGGAGCGGGAAGCACCAGAGAGACATTCTGTAATGATCAATAAACCAATTGTTTGTAATCAAATGACCTTGTCTGGTGTCTCAGGGCTGGGTGCGTCTGTACCCACACCAACCACCCACCCCTGGCACTCCTCTGCCATCTGTCCCTCACCCCTCCCACCCTCCACCCTCACCATTCCCAACATGTTTTGCTCCTGTCAGATTTACAAACTCTCCCTGCCCTTTACGTTGACAAATACAGGACTATGCAGGCACCCTACCAACATGACTTTTGCACAGTCCTGTCCTTTAAGTGTCGCCAGGCACAGGAGTGTTTGTACATAAGGTGACTGACAGGAAATGATAAATGTGCCAGTAACCCACTGTTGCCTCTTGTCCTGTCGGTAGACATGGCTCCACTGGGTTTAGTGGCTAAGGCGCACGTTAAGGTCAGGAGCTGGAGTTGGCAGTCAGAGGCTGTTTGACGTGTTGGGCATTTAATTGGTGGTGGTGGTCTATCGTGTCCAACAACCTGTGGGGGGGGGCTTTTGAAGTGGAGGAGTCACTGCACTGGGGCATTTCCGGTCTCTCGACCTCAGAGGTCTGAGTCCAGTGCCACAAGTAGTCGACACATTCTGGGGTCTCCCTGGGCTGTCGTGAATGACCACAGCATCTTCTGCCCCTTGTCAAGTCCACAGAGTGTTGCAGAACCGTATTCCCAGCAGTTGGGGCTCACTGTAGATCTCATCGGCCACCCCCCGGTCCGCCAGAGCTGACTTCACGTGCTCAGACGAGCACTCAAAAGCAGCGGGGGCTTATCCCCACTATCTCCCCGGCTATGACAACCTTAAGGAAGCAAAATACAGCAGGAAAAAAAATGAAAATATCAAGGACTAACAAACACCCAAGGCAAAAGAAGACAATTTGTGCCCGGGCGAAAGTGAGTTTCTGACAGAGAAATTACAGGCAACGAGTAGAATTGTCCATTCAGCCCATCGAGACAGCTCCACCATCTCATCATGACTGATTTCAAAGTACAAAGTACATTTCTTATCAAAGTATGTGTACATAATAGGACCTTGAGATTAATCGCCTCATGAAACAAAGAAACCCATTAAAAAAGACCATCAAACACCAAATGTCCGGAACAACAAACCAACCATACAAAGAATAAAAGTACTCAACTCCGTTAGAGACGAATGGAAGTGGTGATGGTCCCCGAGGAAAAGTCTGATTAATACCGTCATTTACATTTATTTGTCAGCAGAAAGTTTTTTGCTGAGTTCCATCTTTTTTTGTCCCCCTCTCAGCCCCATTCTCCTGCCTTCCCCTGTAACCTTTCACACCCTGACTAATCAAGAACCTATCAACCTCCATTTAAATCGACCCAATGACGGCCTCCACAGCCGGCTAGGGCAGTGAATTCCACAGACACACCACCATCTCTGACTAAAGAAACTCCTCCTCATCTCCGTTCTAAAGGAACGTCCTTCTATTGTCAGGCCATGCCCTCTGGTCCTAGACTCCCCCACTATGGGAAACATCCTTTCCACGTCCACTTTATCTGTGTCCTCTGGTCCCAGACTCCCCCACTATGGGAAACATCCTCTCCACGTCCACTCTATCTGTGCCCTCTGGTCCTAGACCCCCCCACTATAGGCGACATCCTCTCCACGTCCACTCTATCTGTGCCCTCTGGTCCTAGACTCCCCCACCATAGGAAACATCCTCTCCACATCCACTCTGTCTGAGCCCTCTGGTCCTAGGCTCCCCCCACTACAGGACACATCCTCTCCGCATCCACTCGATATCTGCCCTCTGGTCCTAGACTCCCCCACTACGGGAAACATCCTCTCCACATCCACTCTATCTGTGTCCTCTGGTCCTAGACTCCCCCACTATAGGAAACATCCTCTCCACATCCACTCTATCTGTGTCCTCTGGTCCTAGACTCCCCCACTATAGGAAACATCCTCTCCACATCCACTCTATCTGTGTCCTTTGGTCCTAGATTCCCCCACTATAGGAAACATCCTCTCCACATCCACTCTATCTGTGTCCTCTGGTCCTAGATTCCCCCACTATAGGAAACATCCTCTCCACATCCACTCTATCTGTGTCCCCTGGTCCTAGACTCTCCCCATAGGAAACATCCTCTCCACATCCACTCTATCTGTGCCCTCTGGTCCTAGACTCCCCCACCGTAGGAAACATCCTCTCCACATCCACTCTATCTGTGTCCTCTGGTCCTAGACTCCCCCACCGTAGGAAACATCCTCTCCACATCCACTCTATCTGTGTCCTTTGGTCCTAGATTCCTCCACTGTATGAAACATCCTCTGTGCATCCACTCTCTCTGTGTCCTCTATCTCAGCCTTTTCGTTCAGAAGATGTGTATCCAATAATTTTGCTGAATATCAGCAGGGTCATCATTGATGAGGTGCACAAACAGGATGGGAATGACTGATACAAGGGGGTATAACGTTAACGTGATCAGCGCAATCAGAATTGGAATCAGGTTTATTATCACCGGCATGTGATGTGAAATTTGTTAACTTAGCAGCAGCAGTTCAATGCAATACATATTTTTAAAAATCAGGTAATGTCCAAGGGTTCAAAGTCCATTTAGGAATCGGATGTCAGAGGGGAAGAAGCTGTTCCTGAATCACTGAGTGAGTGCCTTCAGGCTTTTGTATCTCCTACCTGATGGTAACAGTGAGAAAAGGACATGCCCTGGGTACTGGAGGTCCTTAATAATAGACGCTGCCTTTCTGAGACACCGCTCCCTGAAGATGTCCTGGGTACTTTGTAGGCTGGTGCCCAAGATGGAGCTGACTAGATTTACAACCCTCTGCGGCTTCTTTCGGTCCTGTGCAGTAGCCCCTCCATACCAGACAGTGATGCAGCCTGTCAGAATGCTCTCCACAGTACAACTATAGAAGTTTTTGTGTGTATTTATTTACATAACAAATGTCTTCAAACTCCTCATAAAGTATAGCCACTGTCTTGCCTTCTTCATGACTACATCGATATGTTGGGACCAGGTTAGATCCTTAAAGATCATGGCACTGAAAAACTTGAAGCTGCTCACTCTCTCCACTCCTGATCCCTCTATGAGGATTGGTATGTATTCCTTCATCTTACCCTTCCTGAAGTCCACAATCAGCTCTTTCATCTTACTGACGTTGAGTGCCAGGTTGTTGCTATGGCACCATTCCGCCAGTTGGCATATCTCACTCCTGTACACCCTCTCGTCACCACCTGAGATTCTACCAACAATGGTTGTATCATCAGCAAATTTGTAGATGGTATTTGAGCTCTGCCTCGCCACACAGTCATGTGTACATAGAGAGTAGAGCAGTGGTCTAAGCACACACCCCTGAGGTGCACCAGCGTTGATCGTCAGCAAGGAGGAGATGTTATCACCAATCCGCATAGACTGTGGTCTTCCAGTTAGGAAGTCGAGGATCCAATTGCAGAGGGAGGTACAGAGACTCAGGTTCTGCAACTTCTCAATCAGGATTGTGGGAACGATGATATTAAATGCTGAGCTGTAGTCAAGGATCAGCCTCCTGACGTAGGTGTCTGTGTTGTCCAGGTGGTCTAAAGCCGTGTGGAGAGCCACTGAGATTGCGTCTGCCGTTGACCTATTGTGACGATAGGCAAATTGCAGTGGGTCCAGGTCCTTGCTGAGGCAGGAGTTCAGTCTAGTCATGACCAACCTCTCAAAGCATTCCATCACTGTCGGTGTGAGAGGTACTGTGCGATAGTTGTTAAAGGAGCCCATATTATTTTTCTTAGGCACTGGTATAATTGTTGCCTTTTTGAAGCAGGTGGGAACTTCTGCCCGTAGCAGTGAGAGGTTGAAAATGTCCTTGAATACTCCCACTAGCTGGTTGGCACAGGTTTTCAGAGCCTTACCAGGTACTCCATCGGGACCTTCCGCCTAGCAAGGAAATGGCAGGGTGGATGTCAGAGTGGGCTCTTTTTATCACAAGGTAGTAGTTGTGTGTTACACCCTGCCTAAGGTGGTGATAAAGCACTGTACAAAACTATTAGGCACACACACACACACATATTAGGACAGGGAGCAGAGAAGGAGTGTCAGGGGTGGGTACAGACACACCCAGCCCTGAGACACCAGGCAAGGTCATTTGATTGCAAACAATTGGTTTATTGATCATTACAGAATGTCTCCCTGGTGCTTCCTGCCCCCTCCCCTCTCCCTTCCCCTTTTCCCAACCATGATTCCCCTCTCCCTGTCCCCTTCCCACTCTCAGTCCACAACAGAGACCCAGATCAGAATCAGGTTTATCATTACTCACGTATGCCATGAAACGTGTTTTTTCTCTTGCAGCAGTACAGAGCAATAAATAAAATTACTACAGTTCTGCACAAGTCTTAGGCCCCCTAGATATGTATATGTGCCTCAGATGTTTGCACAGGACTGTCGATTAGGAAGAGATTCTGAGGTAAGCACATGGAAGAGGGAAAAATGTGGCGTTATGTGGGTGGCAAGGGTTAGATTGAACTTTGACTGGGTTCAAACGTTGACATAACATTGTGGGCTGAAGGGCCTGTACTGTGTTTTATGTTCAGTAACACTATCGGTAAGTTCTGTCTGAGTTAGTTAGTCTGAGCCGGAAAATTGGGCAGCATGGTAGTGTAGTGGTTAACACAACGTTTTACAGTCCCAGCGACCCAGGTTCGATTCCCATCGCACGGTAGTGTAGTGGTTAACACAACGTTTTACAGTCCCAGTGACCCGGGTTCGATTCCCATCGCACGGTAGTGTAGTGGTTAACACAACGTTTTACAGTCCCAGCGACCCGGGTTCGATTCCCACCGCACGGTAGTGTAGTGGTTAACACAACGTTTTACAGTCCCAGTGACCCGGGTTCGATTCCCATCGCGCGGTAGTGTAGTGGTTAACACAACGTTTTACAGTACCAGTGACCCGGGTTCGATTCCCATCGCACGGTAGTGTAGTGGTTAACACAACGTTTTACAGTCCCAGCGACCCGGGTTCGATTCCCACCGCACGGTAGTGTAGTGGTTAACACAACGTTTTACAGTCCCAGCGACCCGGGTTCGATTCCCATCGCGCGGTAGTGTAGTGGTTAACACAACGTTTTACAGTACCAGCGACCCGGGTTCGATTCCCATCGCGCGGTAGTGTAGTGGTTAACACAACGTTTTACAGTACCAGCGACCCGGGTTCGATTCCCACCGCGCGGTAGTGTAGTGGTTAACACAACGTTTTACAGTCCCAGCGACCCGGGTTCGATTCCCACCGCGCGGTAGTGTAGTGGTTAACACAACGTTTTACAGTCCCAGTGACCCGGGTTCGATTCCCATCGCACGGTAGTGTAGTGGTTAACACAACGTTTTACAGTCCCAGCGACCCGGGTTCGATTCCCATCGCACGGTAGTGTAGTGGTTAACACAACGTTTTACAGTACCAGCGACCCGGGTTCGATTCCCATCGCACGGTAGTGTAGTGGTTAACACAACGTTTTACAGTCCCAGTGACCCGGGTTCGATTCCCATCGCACGGTAGTGTAGTGGTTAACACAACGTTTTACAGTACCAGTGACCCGGGTTCGATTCCCATCGCACGGTAGTGTAGTGGTTAACACAACGTTTTACAGTACCTGTGACCCGGGTTCGATTCCCACCGTACGGTAGTGTAGTGGTTAACACAACGTTTTACATTACCAGTGACCCGGGTTCGATTCCCACCGTACGGTAGTGTAGTGGTTAACACAACGTTTTACAGTACCAGCGACCCGGGTTCGATTCCCATCGCACGGTAGTGTAGTGGTTAACACAACGTTTTACAGTCCCAGTGACCCGGGTTCGATTCCCATCGCACGGTAGTGTAGTGGTTAACACAACGTTTTACAGTCCCAGTGACCCGGGTTCGATTCCCACCGTACGGTAGTGTAGTGGTTAACACAACGTTTTACAGTACCAGTGACCCGGGTTCGATTCCCATCGCACGGTAGTGTAGTGGTTAACACAACGTTTTACAGTCCCAGCGACCCGGGTTCGATTCCCACCGCACGGTAGTGTAGTGGTTAACACAACGTTTTACAGTACCAGTGACCCGGGTTCGATTCCCATCGCACGGTAGTGTAGTGGTTAGCACAACGTTTTACAGTACCAGCGACCCGGGTTCGATTCCCATCGCACGGTAGTGTAGTGGTTAACACAACGTTTTACAGTACCAGTGACCCGGGTTCGATTCCCATCGCACGGTAGTGTAGTGGTTAACACAACGTTTTACAGTCCCAGCGACCCGGGTTCGATTCCCACCGCACGGTAGTGTAGTGGTTAACACAACGTTTTACAGTCCCAGTGACCCGGGTTCGATTCCCATCGCACGGTAGTGTAGTGGTTAACACAACGTTTTACAGTCCCAGTGACCCGGGTTCGATTCCCATCGCACGGTAGTGTAGTGGTTAACACAATGTTTTACAGTACCAGTGACCGGGGTTCGATTCCCATCGCACGGTAGTGTAGTGGTTAACACAACGTTTTACAGTCCCAGCGACCCGGGTTCGATTCCCACCGCACGGTAGTGTAGTGGTTAACACAACGTTTTACAGTCCCAGTGACCCGGGTTCGATTCCCATCGCACGGTAGTGTAGTGGTTAACACAACGTTTTACAGTACCAGTGACCCGGGTTCGATTCCCATCGCACGGTAGTGTAGTGGTTAACACAACGTTTTACAGTCCCAGTGACCCGGGTTCGATTCCCATCGCACGGTAGTGTAGTGGTTAACACAACGTTTTACAGTACCAGTGACCCGGGTTCGATTCCCATCGCACGGTAGTGTAGTGGTTAACACAACGTTTTACAGTACCAGCGACCCGGGTTCGATTCCCATCGCACGGTAGTGTAGTGGTTAACACAACGTTTTACAGTCCCAGTGACCCGGGTTCGATTCCCATCGCGCGGTAAAAGGAGTTTGTACGATCTCCTCGTGACTGTGTGGGTTTCCTCGAGGTGCTCCCACTGTACAAAGACACACCGGGTAGCAGGATAATTGGTCATTGTAAATCGTCCCGTGATTCGGTAGAATTAAAACCGGGGATTGCTGGGTGACGCAGCTCGAAGGACTGGAAGGGGCTGGTCCGGGCTCTCTGTCTGTAAATAAGTAAATAACAGCCGAGAACCAGCAGCTCCAGACTGCCACGATACACTTACCACATCACACTATTTATTTACATGCCCCACCCCATCCCCCTCACCCACAAACCCCTCCCACTGGGGCCCTCCCCATTGCCCTGAGCTGCGCATCACCCATACACCCCTCGCAGTGAATCCTCTTTGCCCCTCCTCTGTTCCCATCTGTCATTCCCCCACTTCCAACTCTCCCCTCCTCCGTTTGTCCATCACTCCCCCTCACCTGGATCCACCCGTCACCTCCCAGTCTCTGTCACTATTCCCACTCTCACCTCCTCCGTCTGTCCATCACTCCCCCTCACCTGATCCACCCGTCACCTCCCAGTCTCTGTCACTATTCCCACTCTCACCTCCTCCGTCTGTCCATCACTCCCCCTCACCTGATCCACCCGTCACCTCCCAGTCTCTGTCACTATTCCCACTCTCCCCTCCTCCGTCTGTCCATCACTCCCCCTCACCTGATCCACCCGTCACCTCCCAGTCTCTGTCACTATTCCAACTCTCCCCTCCTCCGTTTGTCCATCACTCCCCCTCACCTGGATCCACCCGTCACCTCCCAGTCTCTGTCACTATTCCCACTCTCACCTCCTCCGTCTGTCCATCACTCCCCCTCACCTGATCCACCCGTCACCTCCCAGTCTCTGTCACTATTCCCACTCTCCCCTCCTCCGTCTGACCATCACTCCCCCTCACCTGATCCACCCGTCACCTCCCAGTCTCTGTCACTATTCCCACTCTCCCCTCCTCCGTCTGTCCATCACTCCCCCTCACCTGGATCCACCCCTCACCTCCCAGTCTCTGTCACTATTCCCACTCTCCCCTCCTCCGTCTGTCCATCACTCCCCCTCACCTGGATCCACCCCTCACCTCTCATTCTCTGTCACTATTCCCACTCTCCCCTCCTCCGTCTGTCCATCACTCCCCCTCACCTGATCTACCCGTCACCTCCCAGTCTCTGTCACTATTCCCACTCTCCCCTCCTTTGTCTTTCCATCACTCCCCCTCACCTGGATCCACCCGTCACCTCCCAGTCTCTGTCACTATTCCAACTCTCCCCTCCTCCGTCTGTCCATCACTCCCCCTCACCTGGATCCACCCGTCACCTCCCAGTCTCTGTCACTATTCCCACTCTCCCCTCCTCCGTCTGTCCATCACTCCCCCTCACCTGATCCACCCGTCACCTCCCAGTCTCTGTCACTATTCCCACTCTCCCCTCCTACGTCTGTCCATCACTCCCCCTCACCTGATCCACCCGTCACCACCCAGTCTCTGTCACTATTCCCACTCTCCCCTCCTCCGTCTGTCCGTCACTCCCCCTCACCTGATCCACCCGTCACCTCCCAGTCTTTGTCACTATTCCCACTCTCTCCTCCTCCGTCTGTCCATCACTCCCTCTCACCTGATCCACCCGTCACCTCCCAGTCTCTGTCACTATTCCCACTCTCCCCTCCTCCGTCTGTCCATCACTCCCCCTCACCTGATCCACCCGTCACCTCCCAGTCTCTGTCACTATTCCCACTCTCCCCTCCTCCGTCTGTCCGTCACTCCCCCTCACCTGGATCCACCCATCACCACCCAGTCTCTGTCACTATTCCCACTCTCCCCTCCTCCGTCTGTCCATCACTCCCCCTCCCCTGATCCACCCGTCACCTCCCAGTCTCTGTCACTATTCCCACTCTCCCCTCCTCCGTCTGTCCGTCACTCCCCCTCACCTGGATCCACCCGTCACCTCCCAGTTTCTGTCACTATTCCCACTCTCCCCTCTTCCATCTGTCCGTCACTCCCCCTCACCTGATCCACCCGTCACCTCCCAGTCTCTGTCACTATTCCCACTCTCCCCTCCTCCGTCTGTCCATCACTCCCCCTCACCTGATCCACCCGTCACCTCCCAATCTCTGTCACTATTCCCACTCTCCCCTCCTCCGTCTGTCCATCACTCCCCCTCACCTGATCCACCCGTCACCTCCCAGTCTCTGTCACTATTCCCACTCTCCCCTCCTCCGTCTGTCCGTCACTCCCCCTCACCTGGATCCACCCGTCACCTCCCAGTCTCTGTCACTTTTCCCACTCTCCCCTCCTCCGTCTGTCCGTCACTCCCCCTCACCTGGATCCACCCGTCACCTCCCAGTCTCTGTCACTTTTCCCACTCTCCCCTCCTCCGTCTGTCCGTCACTCCCCCTCACCTGGATCCACCCGTCACCTCCCAGTCTCTGTCACTATTCCCACTCTCCCCTTCTCCGTCTGTCCATCACTCCCCCTCACCTGATCCACCCGTCACCTCCCAGTCTCTGTCACTATTCCCACTCACCCCTCCTCCATCTGTCCATCATTCCCCCTCACCTGATCCACCCGTCACCTCCCAGTCTCTGTCACTATTCCCACTCTCCTCTCCTCTGTCTGTTCATCACTCCCCCTCACCTGGATCCACCCATCACCTCCCAATCTCTGTCACTATTCCCACTCCATCTCTTGTCAGATCTTGCCCCATTCCTTCTTCTCACCTCTTTCTACTGTCTCACACCCCTCTATCTCTCAGTCCAGATGAAAAATGTTAACTGTCCACCTCCATCCACAGATACTGCCCAACCAGTGGTTTAATTTGTTTCAGTTTCCTGTTGTGCCAACAGCAGTCCCTCTGATCGAGTTCAAAGTCCTATTGTACATTACTCCATACACTACATCCACTGGGTCACCCTGATCCACCCTGTTGGATACAGACTGAAAGAATTTCACACACTTGTTGATCAGAATTTCCCTTTTTAAAACTACTCAGATCCCTGCTTCTCAGTGCACTGAGAAACAGTCAGAATCTCAATCACAGACACAGTCAGAACGCCTGTACCAGGAACAGTCAAGATCCCCTGTCCCTGGAACAGTCAGAATCTCTGTCACAGGAAGTCAGAACCTCTGTACCAGGAACAGTCAGAATCTCTGTCACAGGAACGCTCAGAATCTCAGTCCCAGGAACATTCAGAATCTCTGTCCCAGGAACAGTCAGAATCTCTGTCACAGGAACCATTGTATTCTCTGTCACAGGAACAGTCAGAATCTCTGTATCAGAATCAGTCAGAATCTCTGTCACAGGAACAGTCAGAATCTTTGTCCCAGGAACACTCAGAATCTCTGTATCAGGAACAGCCAGAATCTCTGTCCCAGGAACAGTCAGAAATTCTGTCACAGGAACAGTTAGTAATTCTGTCAAAGCAACAATAGGTATCTCTGCCGAGGAACAGTCAGAATCTCAGTCCCAGGCACAGTCAGAATCTCTGTATCTCTGTAACTCTGTAGCAGGAACAGTCAGAATCTCTGTCACAGGAACAGTCACAATCTCAGTCCCAGGAACACTCAGAATCTCAGTCCCAGGAACAGTCAGAATCTCTGTCACAGGAACCATTGTAATCTCTGTCACAGGAACAGTCAGAATCTCTGTATCAGGAACAGTCAGAATCTCTGTCCCAGGGTCAGTCAGAATCTATGTCACAGGAACAGTCAGAATCTCTGTATCAGGAACAGCCAGAATCTCTGTCCCAGGAACAGTCAGAAATTCTGTCACAGGAACAGTTAGTAATTCTGTCAAAGCAACAATAGGTATCTCTGCCGAGGAACAGTCAGAATCTCTGTCCCAGGAACAGTCAGAATCTCTGTCACAGGAACAGTCAGAATTCCCGGCACAGGAAGAATCGGAACTAGTCTTTCAAGAACAAGCAATATTCTGTGCACTTTCTCTGCCCCTTGTGGGCTTCACGGTTAGCACAATTTCGAAGACAGTTTTGGGCACCAGAGGTCTGGGTTGAATTGTGGTGTCCTCTGTAAGAGAGCTTGTGAGCTCTTCCCGTGTGTGTGTGTGTGTGTGTGTGTGTGTGTGTGTTTCGTCTGGATGCACCCGTTCCCTCCCACAGCCCAAACATGTACAGGTTAGTAGGTCAATTAGTCTTTGTAAATTGTCCTGTCATTAGGCTAGGGTTAAATCAGTGAGTGATGTGGCTGTGTGGGCTGGATAGGCCTGTCCTGTGTTGTGTCTCAGAATAAAGTAAAATTATTTTATACACCTCAATCTCAATGTGCTACACTCCACGGACTAAGATCCCAATTTTCCCAAGAACTGGTATGTCAGAAAGACTCTCATGAATTTCTACGGACGTTCGGTGGGGAGCATTCTGACTGGCTGCATCACTGTCTGGTGTGGAGAGAGGGGACTGCACGGGATCGAAACGAGCTACAATAGGTGTAAACTCAGCCAGCTCCATCATGGGCACCAGCCTCCCCAGCCCCAGCATCCAGGACGTCTTCAAGGAGCGATGCCTCAGAAAGGTACATTAGCGCGGCGGTTACAGTCACACGATACAGCGCCAACAATCTGAGCTTGATTCCCACCGCTGCCTCTCAGGAGTTTGTACGTTCTCCCTGTGACTGCATGGGTTTCCTCTGGGTGCTCTGGTTTCCTCCCACCGTCCAGTAATGTTCATGTCAGTGGGTTAATTCCTCTTATGGGTGAAATTGGGCTCGTTGGGCCTCCTGCATGTTGGATCTTTAAATTAAAAGGCAGCATCCATCATTACAGACCCCCATCACCCAGGACATGCCCTTTTCTCACTGTTACCATCAGGGAGCGGGTACAGGAGCCTGATGACACACACTCAACGATTCAGGAACAGCTTCTTCCCCTCTGCCATCAGATTTCTGAATGGACAGTGAACCATGGACACCACCTCACTATTAATCAAGAACCAGAAATCTTTCCAGCTTAATCACACCGTTCCGAAATCAGCGTGACCTCGTGTCTTGGTCTCACCAACGTCCTGTACAACTGCAATATAACATCCCGACTCGTGTCTGACTGATGAAGGCCAGTCCCAGACGTCCCGACTCAGTGTCTGACTGATGGAGGATAGTCTCAGACGTCCCGACTCAGTGTCTGACTGATGAAAGGCAGTCCCAGACGTCCCGACTCAGTGTCTGACTGATGAAAGGCAGTCCCAGACGTCCCGACTCAGTGTCTGACTGATGAAAGACAGTCCCAGACATCCCAACTCAGTGTCTGACTGATGGAGGATAGTCCCAGACGTCCCGACTCAGTGTCTGACTGATGAAAGACAGTCCCAGACGTCCCGACTCAGTGTCTGACTGATGAAAGCCAGTCCCAGACGCTCAGTGTCTGACTGACGAAGGCCAGTCCCAGACGTCCTGACTCAGTGTCTGACTGACGAAGGCCTGTCCCAGACGTCCTGACTCAGTTTCTGACTGATGAAGGTCAATCCCAGATGTCCCGACTCAGTGTCTGACTGATGAAAGACAGTCCCAGACATCCCGACTCGTGTCTGACTGATGAAGGCCAGTCCCAGACATCCCGACTCAGTGTCTGACTGATGAAGGTCAGTCCCAGATGTCCCGACTCAGTGTCTGACTGGTGGAGGATAGTCCCAGACATCCTGACTCAGTGTCTGACTGATGAAGGTCAGTCCCAGACATCCTGGCTCAGTGTCTGACTGATGGAGGTCAGTCCCAGACATCCCGGCTCAGTGTCTGACTGATGCAGGACAGTCCCAGATGTCCTGACTCAGTGTCTGACTGATGAAGGTCAGTCCCAGATGTCCTGGCTCAGTGTCTGACTGGTGGAGGATAGTCCCAGACATCCTGACTCAGTGTCTGACTGATGAAGGTCAGTCCCAGACGTCCTGGCTCAGTGTCTGACTGATGAAGGCCAGTCCCAGACGTCCTGGCTCAGTGTCTGACTGATGGAGGTCAGTTCCAGACGTCCCGACTCAGTGTCTGAATGATGCAGGACAGTCCCAGATGTCCCGACTCAGTGTCTGACTGATGAAGGCCAGTCCCAGATGTCCTGACTCAGTGTCTGACTGACGAAGGTCAGTCCCAGACGTCCTGACTCAGTGTCTGACTGACGAAGGTCAGTCCCAGACGTCCTGGCTCAGTGTCTGACTGATGAAGGTCAGTCCCAGACATGCCGACTCAGTGTCTGACTGATGAAGGTCAGTCCCAGATGTCCTGACTCAGTGTCTGACTGATGAAGGTCAGTCCCAGACGTCCTGGCTCAGTGTCTGACTGATGAAGGCCAGTCCCAGACGTCCCGACTCAGTGTCTGACTGATGAAGGCCAGTCCCAGACGTCCCAACTCGGTATCTGACTGATGAAGACCAGTCCCAGACCTCGCAACTCAGTGTCTGCTTGATGGAGGATAGTCGCAGATGTCCCGACTCAGTGTCTGACTGATGGAGGTCAGTCCCAGACATCCGGACTCAGTGTCTGACTGATGAAGGTCAGTCCCAGATGTCCGGACTCAGTGTCTGACTGATGAAGGCCAGTCCCAGACGTCCCGACTCAGTGTCTGACTGATGGAGATCAGTCCCAGACATCTGGACTCAGTGTCTGACTGATGGAGGTCAGTCCCAGACATCCGGACTCAGTGTCTGACTGATGAAGGTCAGTCCCAGACGTCCCGACTCAGTGTCTGACTGATGAAAGCCAGTCCCAGACGCTCAGTGTCTGACTGACGAAGGCCAGTCCCAGACGTCCTGACTCAGTGTCTGACTGACGAAGGCCAGTCCCAGACGTCCTGACTCAGTTTCTGACTGATGAAGGTCAGTCCCAGACATCCCGACTCGTGTCTAACTGATGAAGTACAGTCCCAGACATCCCGACTCAGTTTCTGACTGATGAAAGCCAGTCCCAGACGCTCAGTGTCTGACTGACGAAGGTCAGTCCCAGACGCTCAGTGTCTGACTGATGGAGGCCAGTCCCAGACGCTCAGTGTCTGACTGATGAAGGCCAGTCCCAGACGTCCTGACTCAGTGTCTGACTGACGAAGGTCAGTCCCAGACATCCTGACTCGTGTCTGACTGACGAAGGCCAGTCCCAGACGCTCAGTTTCTGACTGATGGAGGCCAGTCCCAGACGCTCAGTGTCTGACTGACCAAGGTCAGTCCCAGACGCTCAGTGTCTGACTGACGAAGGTCAGTCCCAAACGCTCAGTGTCTGACTGATGAAGGCCAGTCCCAGACGTCCCGACTCGTGTCTGACTGACGAAGGCCAGTCCCAGACGCTCAGTTTCTGACTGATGGAGGCCAGTCCCAGACGCTCAGTGTCTGACTGACGAAGGTCAGTCCCAGACGCTCAGTGTCTGACTGACGAAGGCCAGCATTCCCCACCCTCTCTCTCCTGTCGGCGAGGATAGGAAGTCCGGAAGGGAGGAAGGGTGGGTGAAGGTTGGGGCCAAGGGTCACGACTGTCCCGGAGGCAGTATTACAATGACACGTCTCGTTTCTCAATGGAGTGTGAGATAAGGAAGGGTTTTAGACCTCCTGATATCTCTCTAATCAGTTCAATAGAGAAAGGATTCTTGCCTCAGCATCCACGAAGGCCCTGTGACCCAGCACCATTCCACCCCGATCACCCAGGAGAATTATGAGGCCATGTGGCTACTCTACCATTCTGTGATGGCTGATTTACTATCCCTCTCAACCCCATTCTCCTGCCCTCTCTCTGACGCCCTCAGTAAACAAGGACTTCCCAAATCTTGGCTCCAGATCTCCCCTCTCTGATCTCCCTGTCCTCGATACCTTCCACAATCTCAGCAGCCTCCCCACTCTCTCCATAACCTCCTCCTCCCCGCCAGCTCCTTCCCCGTTCCCGTTCGGATCTGGCCCCTTCCATATCGCAGCCGCCTTACCAATGTACAGAGGGAGCTTGGAGTCCGTCAATCGCTCCCTGAACCTGGCCATACAAGTACAGTACTCTGATTATATCTACGCAGGAGGGGTGTGGGACAGGGGGCAGAGAAGGAGTGTCAGGGGTGGGTACAGACACACCCAGCCCTGAGACACCAGACAAGGTCATTTGATTCCAAACAATTGGTTTATTGATCATTACAGAATGTCTCCCTGGTGCTTCCCGCTCCCTCCCCTCTCCCTTCCCCTTTTCCCAACTATGATTCCCCTCTCCCTGCCCCCTTCCCACTCTCAGTCCACAACAGAGACCCAGATCAGAATCAGGTTTATCATCACTCACACGTCATGAAATGTGTTTTTTGTTTGTGACAGCAGTACCGTGCAATACATAAAATTACTACAGTCCTGTGGGAAATTCTCAGGCACCCTGGTGATATATCTGTGCCCAAGAGTTTGGCATTGTGCTGCGTGGAGAAACTCTGAATATTTTCACACAAACACTACATGCCGAGCACTTGAGGGAAAAGCGTCAAATCAAAGGAGGAATGTTGAGCAGGATTAATTTTCTCAGAGAGTGGGTCCCTGGAATGTGGTAGCGGTGGAGGGAGACACGACAGAGGGGGTAGATGTGGAGGGAGATACGATAGAGGGGGTGGGTGGAGATACGATAGAGGGGGTGGGGGAGATACGATAGAGGGGGAGGGTGGAGATAAGATAGAGGGGGTGGAGGGAGATACAATAGAGGGGGTGGGTGGAGATACGATAGAGGGGGTGGGTGGAGATACGATAGAGGGGGTGGGGGGAGATACGATAGTGGGGGTGGAGGGAGATACGATAGTGGGGGTGGAGGGAGATACAATAGAGGGGATGGGGTGGGTGGAGGTACGATAGAGGGGATGGATGTGGAGGGAGATACGATAGAGGGGGTGGGTGTGGAGGGAGATACGATAGAGGGGGTGGGGAGAGATACGATAGAGGGGGTGGGGGTGGTGGGAGATACGACAGAGGGGCTGGGGGTGGGGGGAGATACGATAGAGGGGCTGGGTGTGGAGGGAGATACGATAGAGGTGGTGGAGGGAGATACGACAGAGGGGGTGGGGGTGGAGGGAGATACGACAGAGGGGCTGGGGGTGGGGGGAGATACGATAGAGGGGCTGGGTGTGGAGGGAGATACGATAGAGGTGGTGGAGGGAGATACGACAGAGGGGGTGGGGGTGGAGGGAGATACGACAGAGGGGGTGGGGGTGGTGGGAGATACGACAGAGGGGCTGGGGGTGGAGGGAGATACGACAGAGGGGCTGGGGTGGAGGGAGATACGATAGAGGGGCTGGTGGTTAATAGAGATATGATAGGGAAGGTGGGGCTGGAGATACGATAGAGGGGGTGGGTGTGGAGGGAGATACGATAGAGGGGCTGGGTGTGGAGGGAGATACAACAGAGGGGCTGGGGGTGGAGGGAGATACGATAGAGGGGGTGGGTGTGGAGGGACAGACCATGAAGGTGCAGGGTCAGGGAGACTGGATGAGTTTGACTGGACACTGTGTCTGACACAGATATCGTGGGTTGACCGGCCTGCCCCTGTGCTGTTCTGTTCTGTGCTGAGTGTTATCACCGTTCTCTCCCTTCCCCTCTCGCACTCTCTGTCTCTCTGTTGCTGCATTATCGGTTCTAATGGACTGTCCCGAGCTGCCCTGTGAGAAGACGGGTTTAACCGCCCCTCAAACGCTGCAGTCGAGGGGGGGAGCGGTGTGAGACTGGGAGGGTTTTCCCCTGCGGCTGCTGTCCGTGGTGGGAGAGACGGAATGTGTAACCGGGCAGCGTTTTGTAGACGGAGCAGCCAGGATACGCCTGTGGAGGGGGAGAGGTGGTGTTTGGTGTGGGGTGGCTGGGTTGCTGAGGGAGAAGGCTGCTTTGTCCCCCGTTACAACAACCCTTTCCTCCAGTGACCCCCCCCCCCGCCTTGTCGTTGGGTCTGGGATCTGGGAGGCTCAATGTCTCAATGACCCGGAGAGCTGTGTTGGCTGGAGTCAGGGCTTTATGCTTTGGCTCTTGGTAGGGTCACCAACGCCAAACAGGTCAAAGGGTAGAGGCCAGACTAAGAGTGGTCCACTGGTCCTCCAGGTTCGGGGGTACAGCTCAGGGCTAACAACCCTCAGCGATGCAGATTCCTTCTCCTGCAATGTTCTCTCCTTGTGGTTAATGGTGTTAGATACATCTCAATCAGACGAGCATCGGGGAAGCATCTTTGGCCTGGGCTGGCCTGTGCTGAGGGTTGCTGCCTGCCAGGAAGCACAGATACTGACCAAAAGTAAATTTTATTAACAAAGTACATACATGTCACCATGTCCACCCCTGTGGGCACACTCAGTGCATCCAAAAACCGTAACAGGATCAACAAAAGACCACACCAATGTCGGCGCGTTCAACCAGGGTGCAAAAGGCAAGAAACTGCAAATCCAAAAAGTAAGAAATGATTGAGAGAGTACAGGAGGAGGTTTACTAAAATGTTGCCTGGGTTTCATCTCCTAAGTTACAGAGAAAGGTTGAACAAGTTAGGTCGTTATTCTTTGGAGCGTAGAAGGTTGAGGGGGGACTTGATAGAGGTGTTTAAAATTATGAGGGGGATAGAAAGAGCTGACGTGGATAGGCTTTTTCCATTGAGAATGGGGGAGATTCAAACAAGAGGGCATAGGTTGAGAGTTAAAGGGCAAAAGTTTAGGGGTAACATGAGGGGGAACTTCTTTACTCAGAGAGTGGTAGCTGTGTGGAACGAGCTTCCAGCAGAAGTGGTTGAGGCAGGTTCGATGTTGTCATTTAAAGTTAAATTGGATAGATATATGGACAGGAAAGGAGTGGAGGGTTATGGGCTGAGTGCAGGTCGGTGGGACGAGGTGAGAGTAAGAGTTCGGCACGGACTAGAAGGGTCGAGATGGCCTGTAGTTATTATCGAGATGCTGTAATTATTATATGGTTATATGGTAATAATAATAAATAAATAGGCAATAAATATCAAGAACATGAGATGAAGAGTCCTTGAAAGCGAGTCCGTAAGTTGTGGGAACAGTTCAGTGATGAGGCAAGTGAAGTTGAGTGAAGTTATCCCCTCTGGTTCAGGAGCCTGATGGTTGAGGGGTAATAACTGTTCCTGAACCTGGTGGTGTGGGACCGGAGGCTCCTGTATCTCCTTCCCAATGGAATCAGTTCAGAGTTGAGGTTATCCTCACTGGTTCAGGAGCCTGATGGTTGAGGGTAATAACTGTTTCTGAACCTGGTGGTGTGGGTCCTGAGGCTCCTGTATCTCCTTCCCAATGGAATCAGTTCAGAGTTGAGGTTATCCTCACTGGTTCAGGAGCCTGATGGTTGAGGGGTAATAACTGTTCCTGAACCTGGTGGTGTGGGACCTGAGGCTCCTGTACCTCCTTCCCGATGGAATCAGTTCAGAGTTGAGGTTATCCTCACTGGTTTAGGAGCCTGATGGCTGAGGGGTAATAACTGTTCCTGAACCTGGTGGTGTGGGATCTGAGGCTCCTGTACCTCCTTCCCGATGGAATCAGTTCAGAGTTGAGGTTATCCTCACTGGTTCAGGAGCCTGATGGCTGAGGGGTAATAACTGTTCCTGAACCTGGTGGTGTGGGATCTGAGGCTCCTGTATCTCCTTCCCGATGGAATCAGTTCAGAGTTGAGGTTATCCTCACTGGTTCAGGAGCCTGATGGTTGAGGGGTAATAACTGTTCCTGAACCTGGTGGTGTGGGACCTGAGGCTCCTGTATCTCCTTCCCGATGACAGCAGTGAGAAGAGAGTGTGTCCTGGGTGGTGGGGGTCTCTGATGATGGATGCTGCTTTCCTGTGACAATGCTCTGTGTAGAGGTGCTCAGTGGTGGGGAGCACATGACGGACTGGGCCGTATCCACTACTTTTGTAGGGTTTTCTGTTTAAGGGCATTTCCTGGGGTGTTTTTCCAGACCAGGCCGTGATGCAGCCAGTCTCCGCCACACGTCTATGGAGGTTTATCAAAGTTTTCGATGTCATGCCGAATCTTCGCCAACTCTTAAGGAAGTAGGAGTTGTAACTGGACCTATGTGGAGGGCCCAGGACAGGTCCTCCAAATGATAACACGGAGGAATTTAAAGTTGGTGACCCCCTCCACCTCTGATTCCCCCGATGAGGACTGGCTCATGTCCATCTCTGGTTTCCCCCTCCTGCAGTCAATAATTGGCTCCTTGCTCCTACTGACACTGAGGGAGCAGTTGTTCAGTTTCCCTCCTACAGCGAGATCCCACAGGCACTGCTGGGGTCAGGACGGGAGCCACTGTTTGAGGGGTGGGGGATCCGTCCCCGGGACACAGGGTGGTGGGAACCGGGCCTCCCCTTTTCCCGTCAGGGCTGCTGACGTGCCACTGGGCCCCCCCCCCCACCTCGGAGAGCAGGTGGAGAGAGAGGCAAAGACCCCCGCCTCGCGGTTAAGGCTGCTGGCCGGCTCAGGCACCCTGTCCCCCCCTCAGCCCCTGCGTGTGTATGTACATCTGCCTGTGTGGAGTTTGCACGCTCTCCCTGGGTGCCGCCTCGTTAGTCACCCGCTGCGGCAGTATTTATTTTTGTGACTTAGAATATTTATTATTGTCTTCACAACATACGTCGGTGGTCATAACCAACCCAGATGTGACCGTAATTGCCCGGTTCCAGTTGCAACGCAGGATTCCCATCGACAGATAAACATTGTCACTGCCGGCCCGTCCTCGCCCGTCGACAAGAACAGACATGCCCCTGTGGGACAGCCTCCCGGAGACTGCCCAGCCTTGGCGCTCGGCCCAGACCACACCGGCCGTCCTGGTGTATAAACAAGTGTCAGAAGCACAAACAAGGTGCAAATGGTCCTTTGAAGTTGGGTCTGAAGGGAACAATGAGACGCCCTGCAGAATGATCAGACCTGCGAAAGGCAGGTACAGACATCCTCAGCACCTAATCTGCTGTTAATGACTGGAGCTAATGATTACAGAGGTCCCTATCTGTCCTCAGAAACTCTAAACAGTCCTGTCTCAGCCTTCTTTTGCTGTTCACAGCAATGGATATTCGGGCCTGGGCCCAGGCCTGCCCTGAGGCGAACTGATTCAAATTCTGATTCAAACAGTCCTTTTTATTGCTACTCACTTCTGTGCTGTGAAATTGGTTGTTCCGAGGCAGCCGAACGAATATAAAAAGTAGCTACAAATTACAAAATTAATAAAAGGGATAAGAGGGTAGTGTTTTGAACTGTTGACCGTTTACCCGTGACAGTCACTACACGGAGCACCACACAGGGCATGCTCTCTTCTCGCTGCTGCCATTGGCACACGTCATGAAACTTGTTGTTATGTAGCAGTACATCGCAATACAGAATAATAAAACTGTCAATTATATATGTTTTTATATATTTAAAAAGTTAAATTTAATAAGTGTGCAAAAAGAGAGGAGAAAGCAGTGAGGTGGTGTTCATGGGTTCAACGTCCATTTAGGAATCAGATGTCAGAGGGGAAGAAGCTGTTTCTGAATCGTTGAGTGTGAGTCTTCAGGCTCCTGTACCTCCTCCCTGATGGTAGCGATGAGAAGAGGGCCTGTCCTGGGTGATGGGCGTCCTTAATGATGGATGCACCGTCTCGGATCACAAGACCCTGCAGTGGATGGTGAGGTCAGCTGAGAAGATCATCGGGGTCTCTCTTCCCGCCATTACAGACATTTACACCGCACGCTGCATCCGCAAAGCAAACAGCATTGTGAAGGGCCCCACACACCCTCATACAAACTCTTCTCCCTCCTGCCATCTGGCAAAAGGAACCAAAGTATTCGGGCTCTCACGACCAGACTATGTAACAGTTTCTTCCCCCAAGCCATCAGACTCCTCAATATCCAGAGCCTGGACTAAACCCAACCTACTGCCCTCTACTGTGCCTAATGTCTTGTTTATTATTTATTGAAATATCTGCACTGTGTTGTGCACTTTATGCAGTCCTGGGTAGGTCTGTAGTCTAGTGTAGTTTTTGTGGTGTTTTACATAGTTCAGTGTAGTTTTTGTATTGTTTCATGTAGAACCATGGTCCGGGAAAACGTTGTCTCATTTTTACTATGTTCTGTACCAGCAGTTATGGTTGAAATGACGATAAAAAGTGACTTGACTTGACTAAGGCTCCGCTCCTTGAAGCTGTCTTCGATACCACGGAGGCTGGCGTCCAGGATGGAGCTGACTGACGTCGCAACTCTCTGCAGCTCACTTCGACCCTGTGCAGTGGCTCCTGCAGACAGTGGAATGGCCAGTCAGAATGCTCTCCACAGTTCATCTGTGGACATTTTCAAGTGCCTTTGGTGTCAAGCCAAATCTCCTCAGACCCCAAACGAAATATAGTCGCTGTTGTGCCTTCTTTGTAGCTGCGTTGATATGTTGGCCCCAGGACAGATTCTCAGTGACGTGGACACCCAGGAACTTGAAATTACTCACCCTCCCCATTGCTGGTCCCTATGTGAGAGGTTTACAACACTATGAGAGTCCTGGAGAGAGCAGACAGTGCTACGTGTTTCCCAGGAGGGAACTGTCTGATTCCCAAGGGCATGAGAGGCGGGCAGGGAGCTTGAAGGAGATGTGAAGGGAAAGTCCTTTCACAGGCAGAGTGCTGGGTGACTGGAATGTACTACCGGAGTGGTGGTGGAGGCAGGTATGATAGAGGCAGTCCAGAGGCTCTTAGCCAGAGAAAGGAAGGGGAGTGGACAGAAGGGATTAGTTTAAAAAGACACTTAATGACAGGTTTTGGGCCGTACTGTTCCGAGGTCTATGATACATGTTCCTTTTCCTCCATCGTTGTCCCTCAACACTGGAGGTGCAGCATGTCGAGGACTGTGAGGAAGGGAAGATAACGGACAGGTCTTAAGAGCTGTCAGTTGGATGGGATGGGGAAGCGCAAGGGGAACGAGGGGCGAGCGTGATGAACTTAGGACAGCAGTCAGTGCGTAACATCGTAAGACAGGAGCAGAATTAAGCCATTCGGCCCATTGAGTTTGCACTGTCATTTCATCATGGCTGATCCATTTCCCCCTCAACCCCAGTCTCCTGCCTTCTCCCCATAACCTTCGCTGCCCCGACTAACGAGTAACCTATCGTTCTCCGCTCGAAATGCACCCAATGACCTGCCTTCCACAGCCGATTGTGCCAACTAGTACCACAGATTCACCAGGAATAAGAAATTCTTTCTTATCTCTGATCTAAATCGACGCCCTCTATTCTAAGTCTATGTCATCTGGTCCTAGACTCCCCCACTATAGGAAACATCCTCTCCACATCCACTCTATCTGTGCCCTCTGGTCCTAGACTCCCCCACCGTAGGAAACATCCTCTCCACATCCACTCTATCTGTGTCCTCTGGTCCTAGACTCCCCCACTATAGGAAATATCCTCCCCACATCCACTCTGTGTCCTCTGGTCCTTGACTCCCCCACTACAAGAAACATCCTCTCCACATCCACTCTATCTGTGTCCTCTGGTCCCAGACTCCACCACTATAGGAAACATCCTCTCCACATCCACTCTATCTGTGTCCTCTGGTCCTAGACTCCCCCACTATAGGAAACATCCTCTCCACATCCACTCTATCTGTGTCCTCTGGTCCTAGACTCCCCCACTATAGGAAACATCCTCTCCACATCCACTCTATCTGTGTCCTCTGGTCCTAGACTCCCCCACTATAGGAAACATCCTCTCCACATCCACTCTATCTGTGTCCTCTGGTCCCAGACTCCACCACTATAGGAAACATCCTCTCCACATCCACTCTATCTGTGTCCTCTGGTCCTAGACTCCCCCACTATAGGAAACATCCTCTCCACATCCACTCTATCTGTGTCCTCTGGTCCTTGACTCCCCCACTACAGGAAACATCCTCTCCACATCCACTCTATCTGTGTCCTCTGGTCCTAGACTCCCCACTATAGGAAACATCCTCTCCACATCCACTCTATCTGTGCTCTCTGGTCCTAGACTTCCCCACTATAGGAAACATCCTCTCCACATCCACTCTATCTGTGCTCTCTGGTCCTAGACTTCCCCACTATAGGAAACATCCTCTCCACATCCACTCTATCTGTGTCCTCTGGTCCTACACTGCCCCACTATAGGAAACATCCTCTCCACATCCACTCTGTCTGTGTCCTCTGGTCCTAGACTCCCCCACTATAGGAAACATCCTCTCCACATCCACTCTATCTGTGTCCTCTGGTCCTAGACTCCCCCAGTACAGGAAACATCCTCTCCACATCCACTCTATCTGTGTCCTCTGGTCCTAGACTCCCCCACTGCAGGAAACATCCTCTCCACATCCACTCTATCTGTGTCCTCTGGTCCTAGACTCCCCCACCGTAGGAAACATCCTCTCCACATCCACTCTATCTGTGTCCTCTGGTCCTAGACTGCCCCACTATAGGAAACATCCTCTCCACATCCACTCTGTCTGTGTCCTCTGGTCCTAGACTCCCCCACCGTAGGAAACATCCTCTCCCCATCCACTCTATCTGTGTCCTCTGGTCCTAGACTGCCCTACTATAGGAAACATCCTCTCCACATCCACTCTATCTGGGCCTTTCAATACTCAATCGGTTTCAGTGAGATTCCCCCGCCCCCCCCATTCTAAACTGCAGTAAGTGCAGCCCCCGATCCTTCTGATACATTAACCCTTTCATTTCTAGAATTATTTTCGTGAGTCGCCTCTGGACCATCTCCAATGTCAGCACATCCTTTCTTAGATTAGGGTTCTAAAACTGCTCGGAATTCTCTACTCTACGTGAGGTCTGACCTTATACAGCTGGATGGAGTGTCTCAGCCGTAAACGTCGACTGTTTATTCATCCCCACAGATGCAGCCTGACGTGCTGAGTTCCTCCAGTGTTCTGTGTGTGTTGCTCCGGATTTCCAGCGTCTGCGGAATCTCTCCTGTCTCGGGTGCTGTGCCCCTGTAGGGACTTGGCCGTCAGAAGGGCAGGCAAGGCGGATCGATGTTCAGAAGTTTTACAAGGGGCAAGGCGGGAGGTGAGGGAGGTGGGGGTGTGGCATTGCTAATTGGGGATCGTTTCAGAGCTGCAGAAAGGGCAGACGTCATGAAGGCGTCGTGCACTGGGTCTTTGTGGCTGGAAGGCAGGAACAGCAGGGAGCAATCACTCTGTTGGGACTATCCTATAGAGCCTCCAACGACAACCGAGACTCTGAGGAACAGATCAGGAGGCAGAGTTTGGAAAAGTGCAAAGATAACAGGGCAGTTGTTACGGGTGACTTCAGCTTCCCTGATACTGATTGGGCACCGCCTCAGTGCAAAAGCTTTGGATGGTGTGGAAGATGTTCGGTAGGACCAGGAAGGGTTCCTGACGCAGTGTGTAGACTGACCGACCAGAGCAGAGGCCATACTGGACCTGGTACTGGGCAATAACCAGGTCAGGTGTCAGACCGCCCAGCGAGTGAGCATTTCAGAGCGAGTGTGACCACAACTCCCTGACTTTTACCGTAGTCTTGGACAAGGATAGGAGCAGACGACATGGGAAAGTATTTGATTACAGCACAGAAACAAGCCCTTCAGCCCATCTAGTGCCTGCCCAACCATTTAAACTGCCTGTCCCCATCGACCTGCACTGGGACCATTGCCCTCCCATCCACGTACATATCCAAACTTCTCTTCAACCTTGAAATCGAGCTCACGTATAAATATAATCATATAACCACAACTGCAAAGAAAGCACAACGTCGTCTCTACTTCCTCAGGAGTCTGCGGAGGTTCGGCACGCCATCAAAAACCTTGACAAACTCGTCTAGGGTGGGCAGCGTTCCGACTGGCTGCATCACGGCCTGGTATGGGAACAACAAGGCCTTCGAGCAGAAAATCCGACAGAAGGTCGTGGATTTGGCCCGGTACATCACAGGTAAAACCCTCCCAACCATTGAGCACATCTACATGAAACGTTGCCATAGGAAAGCAGCGTCCATCATCAGAGATCCTCACCACCCAGGCCGAGCTCTTTTCTCGATGCTGCCATCCGGTAGAAGGTACAGGAGCCTCAGGACTCGCACCACCAGGTTCAGGAACAGTTAGTACCCCTCAACCGTCAGGCTTTTGAACAACAGGGGATACAATCATTTAAGGACACTTCTATCTTGTTACTTCATGCTCGTTATTTATTGCTATTTATTTCTATCTGCATTTGCACAGTTTGTTGTTCATTGATCCCGTTTGCAGTTACTGTTCTATAGGTTTGCTGAGTATTCCCAAATGAAAGGATCTCAGGGTGACGTGCATGCGCTCTGATAATCAATTTTACTTTGAGCTTTGACATCCACCACTTGTGCCGGCAGCTCGTTCCACACTCTCACCACCCTCTGAGTGAAGAAGTTTCCCCTCATGTTCCCCTTAAACTTTTCACCTTTCACCCTTAACTCATGACCTCTAGTTGTAGTCCCACCCAACCTCAGTGGAGAAATCCTGTCTGCATTTACCCGATCTATACCCCTCATAATTTTGTATACCTCTGTCAAATCTCCCCTCAATCTTCTACGTTCAAAGGAGCAAAGACCAAAAGACCATAAGATATAGGAGCAGAGTTAGACCATTTGGCCCATCGAGTCTGCTCTATCATTTCATCAAGGTTGATCCAATTTTCCTCTCAGCCCCAAGCTCCTGTCCTTCTCCCCATATCCCTTCATGCCCTGACCAATCAAAAACCTATCAACCTCTGCCTTAAATATACATAAAGACTTGACCTCCACAGCTGCCTGTGGCAATGAATTCCACAGATTCGCCACTCTCTGGTTAAAGAAATTCCTCCTCGCCTCCATTCTCAAAGGATGCCCCTCTATTTGGGTTTGTGTTCCCTGGTCCTAGACTCACCCACCAGAGGAAATATCCTCTCCACGTCCACTCTATCAAGGTCTTTCACCATGCAATTCGTTTCAATGACATCACCCCTTATTATTCTGAATTCTACTGAACACAGGCCCAGAGCCACCGAACACTCTTAACGTGACAAACCATTCAACCCTGGAATCGTTTTTGTGAACCTCCTTTGAACTCTGTCCAGATTCTACTACTAGTACGTCGACTCAGGCCTAGGGGGCCGGCGTCAGGCACGATGACGGACTCTCCACTTCTCCCTCTCCCTCATCAGTATGTTCAGTTCATCTGCATTAGCCGCGCCGCTGTCTTCTAGGAGCGTGTTGACCATAGTCTTGGGAGGGTGCCCAGGGTTCATCCTCCCGTGCTTGGGCTCCCATATGATGACTAGGCTGGCAGGTAGCTCGGGGTGGCATAGACAGTGCCCCACTAGTTGCAGTCTTCTCACCTCGATTTTAGTGGTGAGCATCGGTAGGTTGTTATAGAGCTCAACGTTCATCATGTGCTGTTGCCAACTCACGTCAAGAGCCATCCAGAGCATTTGTGTCTCGCAACCACCTAGATACTTTCGCATTGTCTTGGTGGGTGTCCACGTCTCGCATCCGTACGTGAGAGTGGACTCTATAACCGCAATGAAAATCCTCTTTTTCAGCCCTCTGGTCAGATTCGACTTCCAGATTTCCTTCATGTCGTTCGCAGCCCTCCACGCCAGCGCCTTCCGTATCCTTATGTCCTTCTCCAAACTCATCATTCTTGACCCGAGGTACTTGTAGTCAAAGACTTTCTAAATGGTATCATTCTCTACGGCCCTGAGAGTACCAGATTCAGCACATGCTTTCCCAGGGCCCAGACCTGCTCACAATACTCCAAGTGAGGCCACGCCATTGCTTTATGAAGCCTCAACATAACATCCTTTTTTTCAATAGAAACATAGAAAACCTACAGCACAATACGGGTCCCTCAGCCCACAATGCTCTGCCGAACATGTCCTCACCTTAGAAATTACCGAGGGTTACCCATAGCCCTCAATTTTTCATAGCTCCATGTACCTATCCAGGAATCTCTTAAAAAACCTGATCGTATCTGCCTCCACCACCGTCACCGGCAGCCCATTCCAAGCACTCACCACTCTCTACATAAAAAACATACCCCTGACATCTCCTCTGTACTTACTTCCAAGGACTTCAGAACGGTGTCCTTTGGTGTCAGCAATTTCAGCCCTGGGAAAAAACGTCTGACTATCCACACAATCAATGCCTCTCATCATCTTATACACCTCTATCAGGTCACCTCTCATCCTCCGTCGCTCCAAGGAGAAAAGGCCGAGTTCACTCAACCTATTCTCACAAGGCATGTTCCCCAATCCAGGCAACGTCCTTGTAAATCTCCTCTGCACCCTTTCTATGGTTTCCACATCCTTCCTGTAGTGAAGCGACCAGAACCAAGCACAGTACTCCATGTGGGGTCTGACCAGGATGCTATACAGTTGCAATATTACCTCTTGGCTCTTAAACTCAATCCCATGCCTTCTTAACCACAGAGTCAACCTGCACAGCAACTTTAAGTGTCCTATGGACCCCAAGATCCCTCTGATCCTCCACACTGCCAAGAGTCTTACCATTAATACTATATTCTGCCATCACACTTGACCTGCCAAAATGAATCACCTCACACTTATCTGGGTTGAACTTCATCTGCCACTTCTCAGCCCAGCTTTGTATCCTATCAATGTCCCGTTGTAACCTCTGACAGCCCTCCACACTATCCACAACACTCCCAACCTTTGTGTCATTAGCAAATTTACTAACCCATCCCTCCACTTCCTCATCCAGGTCATTTATAAAAATCATGAAAGTAGGGGTCCCAGAACAGATCCCTGAGGCACACCTCTGGTCACTGACCTCCATGCAGAATATGACCCCTCTACAACCACTCTTTGCCTTCTGTGGGCAAGCCAATTCTGGATCCACAAAACAATGTCCCCTTGGATCCCATGTCTCCTTACTTTCTCAATAAGCCTTGCATGGGGTACCTTATCAAATGCCTTGCTGAAATCCGTATACAGTACATCTACTGCTCTTCCTTCATCAATGTGTTGAGTCACATCCTCAAAAAATTCAATCAGGCTGGTAAGGCACAACTTGCCTTTGACAAAGCCATGCTGACTATGTCATAAGGTGGTGGCTGGGAACGGACCCAAGGTGCAAGACACAGACACTGAAGTACTAGGGACAGGACTAGGATACAGGGTGAGGGCAAAGACATGGACAGGAAAACCAGGAACCTAGAACAGAACTGGACAAGAGAGCTAGGAGCCCGGGCTTGGACTCCGAGCCAGAGACTGGACAAGGACCCAGTACCTAGGTCTTGCCTCTGGCTCAGACCCCAGAACCAGGCAAGGACAAGGCTTGGCAGGCAGGAGGCAGGAGGCTGGAGTCTTCAGGCTTGAGGCTAGAGGCTAGGGGCAAGGCTTGGCAGGAGGCAGGATGGACTCCGAGCCAGAGACTGGACAAGGACCCAGAACCTGGGTCTTGCCTCTGGCTCAGACACAGAACTAGGCAAGGAGGAGGCTTGGCAGGCAGGCAGGGCGAGGCTGGAGTCTTCAGGCTTGAGGCTAGAGGTGAGGCTTGGCAGGAGGCTAGAGGCTAGAGACTTGGTTTGGCTTGGCTTGGCAAGAGGGTAAAGGCTAGAGACCTGGCTTGGCTTGGCAAGAGGCTAGAGGCTAGCAACTTGGTTTGGCTTGGCTTGGCAAGAGGCTAAAGGCTAGAGGCTTGGCTTGGCAAGAGGCTAGAGGCTAGAGACTTGGCTTGGCTTGGCAAGAGGCTAGAGGCTGGAGTCTTCAGGCTTGAGGCTAGGCAGGAGGCTGGAGTCTTCAGGCTTGAGGATAGGCAGGAGGCTGGAGTCTTCAGGCTTGAGGATAGGCAGGAGGCTGGAGTCTTCAGGCTTGAGGCGAGGCTGGGCTGGAGGCTGGAGGCAGGTGACTTGAGGTGAGGCTGGAGTCTTCAGGCTTGAGGCTAGGCAGGCTCCTCTGGGGCAGGGCGCGGATCACCTGGGCAGGGCGCGGATCACCATCCGACGGAGGCAAGGGACAGAAAGGGACAGAACCAACCGCAGGTAACAGCGAGACGGCCTGGCTTACCTGGGCAGAGGCAAGGGACAGGAAGGGAGCTAGGTACAGGATAGCTCCAGGACAAGACTGCAGGCGAGATGAGGCGAGAGTTACCAGCAAGACAAGGCAAGGCGAGACGAGAACTTCAGGTGAGACGAGAGTTACCGGCAAGACAAGGCAGGGCTTCAGGCGAGGAAACAGAAGGCAGAAGAAGGGATACAAGGAGTAAGGACAAGAACAATCCAGCAGTAATGCCCTGGTCTCTGAAGGTATTTATGCAGTCAGTCCCAGCGAGCATCAGCTGCCTCAATTGGAGCTCAACAAGAACAGAAACAGGGTAGATAGAAAAACCTGGAGCAAGGGTCGATGGACCGGGCCGTGAACCGGAGTATGGACTTCACGGACCGGACCATGACAGACTATTTGTAATCATATTATGCCTCTCCAAATATTCATAAATCCTGCCTCTCAGGATCCTTTCCATCAACTTACCAACCACTGAAGTAAGACTCACTGGTCTATAATTTCCTGGACTATCTCTACTCCCTTTCTTGAATAAAGAAACAACATCTGCAACCCTCCAATCCTCCGGAACATCTCCTGTCCCTATTGATGATGCAAAGATCATCACCAGAGGCTCAGAAATCTCCTCCCTCACTTCCCACAGTAGCCTGGGGTACATCTCATCCGGTCCCGGTGACTTATCCAATTTGATGCTTTCCAAAAGCTCCAGCACATCCTCGTCTTTAATATCTGAAATCTCAATCTTTTCAGTCTGCTGCAAGTCATCCCTACAATTGCCAAGATTCTTTTCTGTAGTGAATACTGAAGCAAAGTATTCATTATGTACCTCTGCTATCTCCTCCAATTCCATACACACTTTTCCACTGCACACTTGATTGGTCCTATTCTCTCACGTCTTATCCTCTTGCTCTTCACATACTTGTAGAATGCCTTGGGATTTTCCTCAATCCTGCTCTATCATTACCCTGTTTTTTGAACCTTCTGTAAGCTATTCTTTTCTTCTTGACTCGATTTTCAATAGACTTTGTACACCACAGTTCCTGTACCTTGCCATCCTTTCCCTGTTTCATTGGAACGTACCTATGCAGAGTGCTACGCAAATATCCCCTGAACATTTGCCCCATTTCTACCGTACATTTCCCTGAGAACATTTGTTCCCAATTTATGCTTCCAAGTTCCTGCCTGATAGTCTCATATTTCCCCCTACTTCCAATTAAATGTTTCCGTAACTTGTCTGTTCTTATCCTTCTCCAATGCTATGGTAAAGGAGATAGAATTGTGATCACTATCTCCAAAACGCTCTCCCACTGAGAGACCTGACACCTGACCAGATTTATTTCTCAATACCAGATCAAGTACAGCCTTTCCTCTTGCAGGCTTATCTGCATATTGTGTCAAGAAAACTTCCTGAACACACCTAAAAAACTCTATCCCATCTCCTTCCCCTTGCTCCAGGGAGATGCCAATCAATATTTGGGAAATTAAAACCTCCCATCATGACAACCCTGTTATTTCTACACCTTTCCAGAATCTGTGTCCCTATCTGCTCCTCGATGTCCCTGTTACTATTGGGTGGTCTATAAAAAACACCCAGTAGAGTTATTGACTCCTTCCTGTTTCTAACTTCCACCCACAGAGACTCCATAGACAACCCCTCCATGACTTCCTCCTTTTCTGCAGCTGTGACACTATCTCTGATCAGCAGTGCCATGCCCCCACCTCTTTTGCCTCCCTCCCTGTCCTTTCTGAAACATCTAAAGCCTGGCACTCTAAGTAGCCATTCCTGCCCCTGCACCATCCAAGTACTGATCCACGCTCTAAGCTCATCCACTTTGTTCCTGTTACTCCTTGCATTAAAATAGACACATCTCAAACCATCGGTCTGAGCGCATCCCTTCTCGATCACCTGCCTATCCTCCCCCTTGCACTGTCTACAAGCTTTCTCTATTTGTGAGCCAACCTCCCCTTCCTCTGTCACTTCAGTTCGGTTCCCACGCCCCAGCAATTCTAGTTTAAACTATCCCCAATAGCCTTAGCAAACGTCCCTGCCCCAAAACAGGTCCCAATGATACAGAAATCTGAATCCCTGCCCCCTTCTCCAATCCCTCAGCCACGCATTTATGCCCGTACACTTTCCGACACTGTATTCCATCTGCCACTTCTTTGCCCATTCTCCTAATCTGTCTAAGTCCTTCTGTAGCCTCTCTACTACCTGCCCCTCCACCTATCTTCATATAGTCTGCAAACTTTGCAACGAAGCCACCTAATCCATCATCCAAATCATTGACATATAAAGTAAAAAGAATCGGTCCCAACACAGACCCTTGTGGTGCATCACTATCACCATCACCCAGCCAGAAAAGTCTCCCTTTATTCCCACTCTTCGCTTCCTGCCAATAAGCCACTGCTTTATCCATGCTAGAATCTTTCCTGTAAATCTATGGGCTCTTATCTTACTAAGCAGCCTCATGTGTGGCACCTTGTCAAAGGCCTTCTGAAAATCCAAGTACACAACATCAGCTCATTCTCCTTTGTCTCTCCTGCTCGTTACTTCTTCAAAGAATTTCAACAGATTTGTCAGGCAAGATTTTCCCTTGAGGAAACCATGCTGACTATGGACTATTTTGTCTCGTGCCTCCATGTACCCTGAGACCTCATCCTTAATAATCGACTCCAACACCTTCCCAACCACTGAGGTCAGACTAACTGGCGGATAGTTTCCTTTCTTCTGCCTCTCTTCCTTCTTGAAGAGTGGAGTGACATTTGCAATTTTCCAGTCTTCCAGAACCATTCGAGAATCTAGTCATTCCTGAAAGATCATCACTAATGTCTCCAAAATCTCAAGTTGCCACTTTCAGAACCCTGGGGTGTAGTCCGTCTGGTTCAGGTGATTTATCTACCTTCAGACCTTTCAGTTTCCCAAGAACCTTCTCTCTAGTTGTGGTAACTTCATGCCCCCCTGACACCTGGAACTTCCACAATACTGCTAGAGTCTTCCATCATGAAGACTTATTCAGTTCGTCCGGCATTTCCTTGCCCCCATTTCTACCTCTCCAGCATCATTTTTAGTTGCCTTCTGTTGGTGTTTAAAAGCTTCTCAACCTTCTAACTTCCCACTAATTTTTGCTCTGTTATATGCCCCCTCTTTGGCTTTTATGTTGGCTTTGACTTCTCCCGTTCTTGTGTCATCTTTCCTTTAGAATACTTCTTCCTCTTTGAGCTGCATATACCCTATGCCTTCCGAATTGCTTCCAGAAATTCCAGCTGTTGCTGCTCTGCCATCATCCCTGCCAGTGTTCTTTACTAAACTGGCCGACTCCTCTCTTGTGCCTCTGTAATTCCCTATACTCCACTGCAGTACTGATGCATCTGACTTTAGCTTCTGCTTCTCAAACTTCCGGGTGAATTTGATCACATTATGGTCACTTACCCCTAAGAGTTCTGTTACCTCAAGCTCTCCATTCAATTCTGGTTCATTGTCAGAACACCCAGTCCAGAATAGCCGATCCCTGAGTGGGCTCCACCATGAGCTGCTCTAAAAAGCCATCCAGAAGGCACTCTGGAAATTGCCCCGCCTGGAATCCAGCGCCAACCTGATTTTCCCAGTGTACCTGCATATCAAAGACCCATGACTATTGTAACATTGCTCTTTCCTAACCTATTCAGTCTTCCCTTAGAATTCAGATACTCCAGACACAGCAACGTCCTTGCAAACTTTCTCTCTATTCTTTCAACCATTTTTACATCTTTCCCACCAATAGGTGAACAAAGCTGCACATAATGTCCCAGATTGAGGGAGTGTTAATTAAGCAGGAATTTGAGAGTGTAAATTTGAAACAAATGTACGATGGAAATGTACAGTTTGTTGTGGGAGGACTTGCCTGGGCTGTGGATAGGTTGATCCCATCACGACAGCGAAGGGACGGTAGGGAGGAGGAACCATGGTTGAACACAGAGTTGGAACATAGAGTCAAGAGGAAGAAAGAGGTGGGTTTATGAAGCAAGGATCTGAAATGGTCTTGAGAGCTACAAGAGAGCCAGGAAGGAGATTAAGAATGCATTTTGGGAGCCAGGAGGGACATGAGAAGGTCTTGGTGAGGAAGATGAAGGCAATCCCCAAGGAGTTCGACAGGTATGTGAAGGCAGAGGGGACGATTGGTCAGGTGTAAAAGGGAAACGTGCCTGGAGCTGGAGGATGTCACAGAGGCTCTTAACGAACACCAGTTAGAGGGACACTGACGATTGTGAGCACTACACAGAATGGCTGAGATGCTGGAACATGTTGAAATTAAGAAAGAGGACGTGCTGCAACTTTTGAACATCACTAGGTCAGATAGGTCTTGGGATGTACCCTGGGTTACCATAGAAATGATGGAAGAGATTTCTATACCACAGACAGACATCTTGTGTCCTCTCTTGCCACTGGAGTTGTACCAGACGGCTGGAGGCCGACAGATATTATTCCTTTGATCCAGAAAAGTCATGAGGATAATCGTGGGAACTATAGCCCAGAAGCATTAGGAATTCTGCAGATGCAGGAAATCCAGAGCAACACACAAAAACGGCTGGAGGAACTCAGCAGGTCAGGCAGCTTCTCTGGAAGTGAATAAACAGTCAACGTTTCGGGCCGAGACCACTCATCATGGCCCATGATGGACTTGTACAAATTTTAATTTTTTTATTACAACACAGTAACAGGCATTTTCCGGACAGCGAGACCACACCACCCAATTATGCTCATGGGATCAATTATGCGGGTTGTCTTTGGACTCTGGGAGGAAATCTGGGCAGGGAGAGGAAACCGGGCATAGAGCTGGAGCATCCAGTGGAGTGGATTCGCAGAGACACGATAACTCAGCATTGAGAGAAGCTGAGCATGGTGAGAAACAGTCAGCATAACGTTGTCAGAGGAAGGACATACCCGAAGAGTCTGATCAACTTATTCAAGGGAATGACGAAACAAATTATTGCAGGATGTGGTGTGCTGTGCAGTGAAAACTCCAGAAGTGAGAGAACACTCTGCTGTCAGGGTGAAAACTCCAGGAGTGAGAGAACACTCTGCAGTCCCGGTGAAAACTCCAGGTGTGAGAGAACACTCTGCTGTCACAGTGAAAACTCCAGGAGTGAGAGAACACTCTGCAGTCCCAGTGAAAACTCCAGGAGTGAGAGAACACTCTGCTGTCCCAGTGAAAACTCCAAGAGTGAGAGAACACTCTGCTGTCACAGTGAAAACTCCAGGAGTGAGAGAACACTCTGCAGTCCTGGTGAAAACTCCAGGAGTGAGAGAACACTCTGCTGTCAGGGTGAAAACTCCAGGAGTGAGAGAACACTCTGCAGTCCCAGTGAAAACTCCAGGAGTGAGAGAACACTCTCCTGTCACAGTGAAAACTCCAGGAGTGAGAGAACACTCTGCTGTCACAGTGAAAACTGCAGGAGTGAGAGAACACTCTGCCGCTCAGTGAAAACTCCAGGAGTGAGAGAACACTCTGCTGTCACAGTGAAAACTCCAGGAGTGAGAGAACACTCTGCTCTTCAGTGAAAACTCCAGGAGTGAGAGAACACTCTGGTGTCCCAGTGAAAACTCCAAGAGTGAGAGAACACTCTGCTGTCAGGGTGAAAACTCCAGGAGTGAGAGAACACTCTGCTGTCAGGGTGAAAACTCCAGGAGTGAGAGAACACTCTGCTGTCAGGGTGAAAACTCCAGGAGTGAGAGAACACTCTGCTGTCAGGGTGAAAACTCCAGGAGTGAGAGAACATTCTGCAGTCCCAGTGAAAACTCCAGGAGTGAGGGAACACTCTCCAGTCCCAGTGAAAACTCCAGGACTGAGAGAACTCTCTGCTGTCACAGTGAAAACTCCAGGAGTGAGAGAACACTCTGCTGTCACAGTGAAAACTCCAGGAGTGAGAGAAAACTCTGCTGTTCAGTGAAAACTCCAGGAGTGAGAGAACACTCTGCAGTCCCAGTGAAAACTCCAGGAGTGAGAGAACACTCTGCTGTGCAGTGAAAACTCCAGGAGTGAGAGAACACTCTCCAGTCCCAGTGAAAACTCCAGGAGTGAGAGAACACTCTGCAGTCCCGGTGAAAACTCCAGGAGTGAGAGAACACTCTGCCGTCAGGGTGAAAACTCCAGGAGTGAGAGAACACTCTCCAGTCCCAGTGAAAACTCCAGGAGTGAGAGAACACTCTGCAGTCCCAGTGAAAACTCCAGGAGTGAGAGAACACTCTCCAGTCCCAGTGAAAACTCCAGGAGTGAGAGAACACTCTGCAGTCCCGGTGAAAACTCCAGGAGTGAGAGAACACTCTCCAGTCCCAGTGAAAACTCCAGGAGTGAGAGAACACTCTCCAGTCCCAGTGAAAACTCCAGGTGTGAGAGAACACTCTGCAGTCCCAGTGAAAACTACAGGAGTGAGAGAACACTCTGCTGTCAGGGTGAAAACTCCAGGAGTGAGAGAACACTCTCCTGTCACAGTGAAAACTCCAGGAGTGAGAGAACACTCTGCTGTCACAGTGAAAACTGCAGGAGTTAGAGAACACTCTGCTGTTCAGTGAAAACTCCAGTAGTGAGAGAACACTCTGCTGTCACAGTGAAAACTCCAGGACTGAGAGAACACTCTGCTCTTCAGTGAAAACTCCAGGAGTGAGAGAACATTCGCAGTCCCAGTGAAAACTCCAGGAGTGAGAGAACACTCTCCAGTCCCAGTGAAAACTCCAGGAGTGAGAGAACACTCTGCTGTCACAGTGAAAACTCCAGGAGTGAGAGAACACTCTGCTGTCCCAGTGAAAACTCCAGGAGTGAGAGAACACTCTGCTGTCCCAGTGAAAACTCCAGGAGTGAGAGAACACTCTACAGTCCCAGCGAAAACTCCAGGAGTGAGAGAACACACTGCTGTCACAGTGAAAACTCAAGGAGTGAAAGAACACTCTGCTGTCAGGGTGAAAACTCCAGGAGTGAGAGAACACTCTGCTGTCAGGGTGAAAACTACAGGAGTGAGAGAACACTCTGCTGTTCCGGTGAAAACTCCAGGAGTGAGAGAACACTCTGCTGTTCCGGTGAAAACTCCAGGAGTAAGGGAACACTCTGCTGTCAGGGTGAAAACTCCAGGAATGAGTGAACACTCTGCAGTTCAGTGAAAACTCCAGGAGTGAGTGAACACTCTGCTGTCCCAGAGAAAACTCCAGGAGTGAGAGAACACTCTGCTGTCACAGTGAAAACTCCAGGAGTGAGAGAACACTCTGCTGTTCCGGTGAAAACTCCAGGAGTGAGAGAACACTCTGCTGTTCCGGTGAAAACTCCAGGAGTGAGAGAACACTCTGCTGTCAGGGTGAAAACTCCAGGAATGAGTGAACACTCTGCAGTTCAGTGAAAACTCCAGGAGTGAGTGAACACTCTGCTGTCCCAGAGAAAACTCCAGGAGTGAGAGAACACTCTACAGTCCCAGTGAAAACTCCAGGAGTGAGAGAACACTCTGCTGTCACAGTGAAAACTCCAGGAGTGAGAGAACACTCAGCTGTCCAGTGAAAACTCCAGGAGTGAGAGAACGCTCTGCTGTTCAGTGAAAACTCCAAGTGTGAGAGAACACTCTGCTGTCCCAGAGAAAACTCCAGGAGTGAGAGAACACTCTGCTGTCCCGGTGAAAACTCCAGGAGTGAGAGAACACTCTGCTTTCACAGTGAAAACTCCAGGAGTGAGAGAACACTCTGCTGTCAGGGTGAAAACTCCAGGAGTGAGAGAACACTCTGCTGTCCCGGTGAAAACTCCAGGAGTGAGAGAACACTCTGCTGTCACAGTGAAAACTCCAGGAGGGAGAGAACACTCTGCTGTCACAGAGAAAACTCCAGGAGTGAGAGAACACTGTGCTGTCAGGGTGAAAACTCCAGGAGTGAGAGAACACTCTGCTGTCCCAGTGAAAACTCCAGGAGTGAGAGAACACTCTGCTGTCACAGTGAAAACTCCAGGAGTGAGAGAACAGTCTGCTGTCACAGTGAAAACTCCAGGAGGGAGAGAATACTCTGCTGTCACAGAGAAAACTCCAGGAGTGAGAGAACACTGTGCTGTCAGGGTGAAAACTCCAGGAGTGAGAGAACACTCTGCTGTCCCAGTGAAAACTCCACGAGTGAGAGAACATTCTGCAGTCACAGTGAAAACTCCAGGAGTGAGAGAACAGTCTGCTGTCACAGTGAAAACTCCAGGAGGGAGAGAATACTCTGCTGTCACAGAGAAAACTCCAGGAGTGAGAGAACACTGTGCTGTCAGGGTGAAAACTCCAGGAGTGAGAGAACACTCTGCTGTCCCAGTGAAAACTCCAGGAGTGAGAGAACACTCTGCTGTCACAGTGAAAACTCCAGGAGTGAGAGAACACTCTGCAGTCCTGGTGAAAACTCCAGGAGTGAGAGAACACTCTGCTGTTCAGTGAAAACTCCAGGAGTGAGAGAACACTCTGCTGTCCCGGTGAAAACTCCAGGAGTTAGAGAACACTCTGCTGTTCAGTGAAAACTCCAGGAGTGAGAGAACACTCTGCTGGCACAGTGAAAACTCCAGGAGTGAGAGAACAATCTGCTGTCACAGTGAAAACTCCAGGAGCGAGAGAACACTCTGCTCTTCAGTGAAAACTCCAGGAGTGAGAGAACATTCTGCAGTCCCAGTGAAAACTCCAGGAGTGAGAGAACACTCTACTATCAGGGTGAAAACTCCAGGAGTGAGAGAACACTCTGCTGTCACAGTGAAAACTGCAGGAGTTAGAGAACACTCTCCAGTCCCAGTGAAAACTCCAGGAGTGAGAGAACACTCTACTGTCACAGTGAAAACTCCAGGAGTGAGAGAACACTCTGCTGTAGAAGTGAAAACTCCAGGAGTGAGAGAACACTCTGCTGTCACAGTGAAAACTCCAGGAGTGAGAGAACACTCTGCTGTTCAGTGAAAACTCCAGGAGTGAGAGAACACTCTGCTGTCCCAGTGAAAACTCCAGGAGTGAGAGAACACTCTGCTGTGCTGTGAAAACTCCAGGAGTGAGAGAACACTCTCCAGTCCCAGTGAAAACTCCAGGAGTGAGAGAACACTCTGCAGTCCCGGTGAAAACTCCAGGAGTGAGAGAACACTCTGCCATCAGGGTGAAAACTCCAGGAGTGAGAGAACACTCTCCAGTACCAGTGAAAACTCCAGGAGTGAGAGAACACTCTGCAGTCCCAGTGAAAACTCCAGGAGTGAGAGAACACTCTGCTGTCAGGGTGAAAACTCCAGGAGTGAGAGAACACTCTGCTGTCACAGTGAAAACTCCAGGAGTGAAAGAACACTCTGCAGTCCCAGTGAAAACTCCAGGAGTGAGAGAACACTCTGCAGTCCCAGTGAAAACACCAGGAGTGAGAGAACACTCTGCTGTCAGGGTGAAAACTCCAGGAGTGAGAGAACACTCTGCTGTCAGGGTGAAAACTCCAGGAGTGAGAGAACACTCTGCAGTCCCAGTGAAAACTCCAAGAGTGAGAGAACTCTCTGCTGTCCCAGTGAAAACTCCAGGAGTGAGAGAACACTCTCCTGTCACAGTGAAAACTCCAGGAGTGAGAGAACACTCTGCAGTCCCGGTGAAAACTCCAGGAGTGAGAGAACACTCTGCAGTCCCAGTGAAAACTCCAGGAGTGAGAGAACACTCTGCTCTTCAGTGAAAACTCCAGGAGTGAGAGAACACTCTCCAGTCCCAGTGAAAACTCCAGGAGTGAGAGAACACTCTGCTGTCACAGTGAAAACTCCAGGAGTGAGAGAACACTCTGCTGTCACAGTGAAAACTCCAGGAGTGAGAGAAAACTCTGCTGTTCAGTGAAAACTCCAGGAGTGAGAGAACACTCTCCAGTCCCAGTGAAAACTCCAGGAGTGAGAGAACACTCTGCAGTCCCGGTGAAAACTCCAGGAGTGAGAGAACACTCTGCCGTCAGGGTGAAAACTCCAGGAGTGAGAGAACACTCTCCAGTCACAGTGAAAACTCCAGGAGTGAGAGAACACTCTGCAGTCCCAGTGAAAACTCCAGGAGTGAGAGAACACTCTGCTGTCAGGGTGAAAACTCCAGGAGTGAGAGAACACTCTGCTGTCACAGTGAAAACTCCAGGAGTGAGAGAACACTCTGCAGTCCCAGTGAAAACTCCAGGAGTGAGAGAACACTCTGCTGTGCAGTGAAAACTCCAGGAGTGAGAGAACACTCTCCAGTCCCAGTGAAAACTCCAGGAGTGAGAGAACACTCTGCAGTCCCGGTGAAAACTCCAGGAGTGAGAGAACACTCTCAAGTCCCAGTGAAAACTCCAGGAGTGAGAGAACACTCTCCAGTCCCAGTGAAAACTCCAGGAGTGAGAGAACACTCTGCAGTCCCGGTGAAAACTCCAGGAGTGAGAGAACACTCTCCAGTCCCAGTGAAAACTCCAGGAGTGAGAGAACTCTCTCCAGTCCCAGTGAAAACTCCAGGTGTGAGAGAACACTCTGCAGTCCCAGTGAAAACTCCAGGAGTGTGAGAACACTCTGCTGTCAGGGTGAAAACTCCAGGAGTGAGAGAACACTCTCCTTTCACAGTGAAAACTCCAGGAGTGAGAGAACACTCTGCTGTTCAGTGAAAACTCCAGTAGTGAGAGAACACTCTGCTGTCACAGTGAAAACTCCAGGACTGAGAGAACACTCTGCTGTTCAGTGAAAACTCCAGGAGTGAGAGAACATTCTGCAGTCCCAGTGAAAACTCCAGGAGTGAGAGAACACTCTCCAGTCCCAGTGAAAACTCCAGGAGTGAGAGAACACTCTGCTGTCACAGTGAAAACTCCAGGAGTGAGAGAACACTCTGCTGTCCCAGTGAAAACTCCAGGAGTGAGAGAACACTCTGCTGTCCCAGTGAAAACTCCAGGAGTGAGAGAACACTCTACTGTCCCAGCGAAAACTCCAGGAGTGAGAGAACACTCTGCTGTCACAGTGAAAACTCAAGGAGTGAGAGAACACTCTGCTGTCAGGGTGAAAACTCCAGGAGTGAGAGAACACTCTGCTGTCAGGGTGAAAACTCCAGGAGTGAGAGAACACTCTGCTGTCAGGGTGAAAACTCCAGGAGTGAGAGAACACTCTGCTGTCACAGTGAAAATTCCAGGAGTGAGAGAACACTCTGCCGTTCAGTGAAAACTCCAGGAGTGAGAGAACACTCTGCTGTCCCAGTGAAAACTCCAGGAGTGAGAGAACACTCTGCTGTCAGGGTGAAAACTCCAGGAGTGAGAGAACTCTCTGCTGTCCCAGTGAAAACTCCAGGTGTGAGAGAACACTCTGCTGTCACAGTGAAAACTCCAGGAGTGAGAGAACACTCTGCAGTCCCGGTGAAAACTCCAGGAGTGAGAGAAAACACCTGCTGTCAGGGTGAAAACTCCAGGAGTGAGAGAACAGTCTGCTGTCCCAGTGAAAACTCCAGGAGTGAGAGAACACTCTGCTGTCAGGGTGAAAACTCCAGGAGTGAGAGAACACGCTGCAGTCCCGGTGAAAACTCCAGGAGTGAGAGAACACTCTGCTGTCACAGTGAAAACTCCAGGAGTGAGAGAACACTCTGCTGTCACAGTGAAAACTCCAGGAGTGAGAGAACACTCTGCTGTCACAGTGAAAACTCCAGGTGTGAGAGAACACTCTGCTGTCACAGTGAAAACTCCAGGAGTGAGAGAACACTCTGCAGTCCCGGTGAAAACTCCAGGAGTGAGAGAAAACACCTGCTGTCAGGGTGAAAACTCCAGGAGTGAGAGAACAGTCTGCTGTCCCAGTGAAAACTCCAGGAGTGAGAGAACACTCTGCTGTCAGGGTGAAAACTCCAGGAGTGAGAGAACACTCTGCAGTCCCGGTGAAAACTCCAGGAGTGAGAGAACACTCTGCTGTCACAGTGAAAACTCCAGGAGTGAGAGAACACTCTGCTGTCACAGTGAAAACTCCAGGAGTGAGAGAACACTCTGCTGTCCCAGTGAAAACTCCAGGAGTGAGAGAACACTCTGCTGTCAGGGTGAAAACTCCACGAGTGAGAGAACACTCTGCACTCCCGGTGAAAACTCCACGAGTGAGAGAACACTCTGCTGTCACAGTGAAAACTCCAGGGGTGAGAGAACACTCTGCTGTCCCAGTGAAAACTCCAGGAGTGAGAGAACACTCTGCTGTTCAGTGAAAACTCCAGGAGTGAGAGAACACTCTGCTGTCACAGTGAAAACTCCAGGAGTGAGAGAACACTCTGCTGTCCCAGTGAAAACTCCAGGAGTGAGAGAACACTCTGCTGTCCCAGTGAAAACTCCAGGAGTGAGAGAACACTCTGCTGTCAGGGTGAAAACTCCAGGAGTGAGAGAACACTCTGCTGTGACAGTGAAAACTCCAGGAGTGAGAGAACTGTCTACTGTCCCAGTGAAAACTCCAGCAGTGAGAGAACACTCTGCTGTCACAGTGAAAACTCCAGGAGTGAGAGAACACTCTGCAGTCCCGGTGAAAACTCCAGGAGTGAGAGAACACTCTGCTGTCAGGGTGAAAACTCCAGGAGTGAGACAACACTCTGTTGTCAAGGTGAAAACTCCAGGAGTGAGAGAACACTCTGCAGTCCCGGTGAAAACTCCAGGAGTGAGAGAACACTCTGCTCTTCAGTGAAAACTCCAGGAGTGAGAGAACACTCTGCTGTTCAGTGAAAATTCCAGGAGTGAGAGAACACTCTGTTGTTCAGTGAAAACTCCAGGAGTGAGAGTCCACTCTGCTGTCACAGTGAAAACTCCAGGAGTGAGAGAACACTCTGCTGTCACAGTGAAAACTCCAGGAGTGAGAGAACACTCTGCTGTCAGGGTGAAAACTCCAGCAGTCAGAGAACACTCTGCTGTCCCAGTGAAAACTCCAGGAGTGAGTGAACACTCTGCTGTCACAGTGAAAACTCCAGTAGTGAGAGAACACTCTCCAGTCCCGGTGAAAACTCCAGGAGTGAGAGAACACTCTGCTGTCTCAGTGGAAACTGCAGGAGTGAGAGAACACTCTGCTCTTCCGTGAAAACTCCAGGAGTGAGAGAACACTCTGCTGTCACAGTGAAAACTCCAGGAGTGAGAGAACACTCTGTTGTTCAGTGAAAACTCCAGGAGTGAGAGAACACTCTGCAGTCCCAGTGAAAACTCCAGGAGTGAGAGAACACTCTGCTGTCAGGGTGAAAACTCCAGGAGTAGAGAACTCTCTGCTGTCGAAACTCCAGGAGTGAGAGAACACTCTGCTGTCAGGGTGAAAACTCCAGGAGTGAGAGAACTCTCTGCTGTCCCAGTGAAAACTCCAGGTGTGAGAGAACACTCTGCTGTCACAGTGAAAACTCCAGGAGTGAGAGAACACTCTGCAGTCCCGGTGAAAACTCCAGGAGTGAGAGAACACTCTGCTGTCAGGGTGAAAACTCCAGGAGTGAGGCAACACTCTGCTGTCCCAGTGAAAACTCCAGGAGTGAGAGAACACTCTGCAGTCCCGGTGAAAACTCCAGGAGTGAGAGAAAACACCTGCTGTCAGGGTGAAAACTCCAGGAGTGAGAGAACAGTCTGCTGTCCCAGTGAAAACTCCAGGAGTGAGAGAACACTCTGCTGTCAGGGTGAAAACTCCAGGAGTGAGAGAACACTCTGCAGCCCGGTGAAAACTCCAGGAGTGAGAGAACACTCTGCTGTCACAGTGAAAACTCCAGGAGTGAGAGAACACTCTGCTGTCACAGTGAAAACTCCAGGAGTGAGAGAACACTCTGCTGTCCCAGTGAAAACTCCAGGAGTGAGAGAACACTCTGCTGTCAGGGTGAAAACTCCACGAGTGAGAGAACACTCTGCACTCCCGGTGAAAACTCCACGAGTGAGAGAACACTCTGCTGTCACAGTGAAAACTCCAGGGGTGAGAGAACACTCTGCTGTCCCAGTGAAAACTCCAGGAGTGAGAGAACACTCTGCTGTTCAGTGAAAGCTCCAGGAGTGAGAGAACACTCTGCTGTCAGGGTGAAAACTACAGGAGTGAGAGAACACTCTGCTGTCACAGTGAAAACTCCAGGAGTGAGAGAACTCTCTGCTGTCCCAGTGAAAACACCAGGAGTGAGAGAACACTCTGCTGTCACAGTAAAAACTCCAGGAGTGAGAGAACACTCTGCAGTCCCGGTGAAAACTCCAGGAGTGAGAGAACACTCTGCTGTCAGGGTGAAAACTCCAGGAGTGAGAGAACACTCTGCTGTCCCAGTGAAAACTCCAGGAGTGAGAGAACACTCTGCTGTCAGGGTGAAAACTCCAGGAGTGAGAGAACACACTGCAGTCCCGGTGAAAACTCCAGGAGTGAGAGAACACTCTACTGTCACAGTGAAAACTCCAGGAGTGAGAGAACACTCTGCTGTCAGGGTGAAAACTCCAGGAGTGAGAGAACACTCTGCTGTCCCAGTGAAAACTCCAAGAGTGAGAGAACACACTGCTGTTCAGTGAAAACTCCAGGAGTGAGAGAACACTCTGCTGTCACAGTGAAAACTCCCAGAGTGAGAGAACACTCTGCTGTTCAGTGAAAGCTCCAGGAGTGAGAGAACACTGTGCTGTCAGGGTGAAAACTCCAGGAGTAAGAGAACACTCTGCTGTCCCAGCGAAAACTCCATGAGTGAGAGAACATTCTGCAGTCACAGTGAAAACTCCAGGAGTGAGAGAACACTCTGCTGTCACAGTGAAAACTCCAGGAGGGAGAGAACACTCTGCTGTCACAGAGAAAACTCCAGGAGTGAGAGAACACTCTGCTGTCAGGGTGAAAACTCCAGGAGTGAGAGAACACTCTGCTGTCCCAGTGAAAACTCCAGGAGTGAGAGAACACTCTGCTGTCACAGTGAAAACTCCAGGAGTGAGAGAACACTCTGCAGTCCTGGTGAAAACTCCAGGAGTGAGAGAACACTCTGCTGTTCAGTGAAAACTCCAGGAGTGAGAGAACACTCTGCTGTCCCGGTGAAAACTCCAGGAGTTAGAGAACACTCTGCTGTTCAGTGAAAACTCCAGGAGTGAGAGAACACTCTGCTGGCACAGTGAAAACTCCAGGAGTGAGAGAACACTCTGCTGTCACAGTGAAAACTCCAGGAGCGAGAGAACACTCTGCTCTTCAGTGAAAACTCCAGGAGTGAGAGAACATTCTGCAGTCCCAGTGAAAACTCCAGGAGTGAGAGAACACTCTACTATCAGGGTGAAAACTCCAGGAGTGAGAGAACACTCTGCTGTCACAGTGAAAACTGCAGGAGTTAGAGAACACTCTCCAGTCCCAGTGAAAACTCCAGGAGTGAGAGAACACTCTACTGTCACAGTGAAAACTCCAGGAGTGAGAGAACACTCTGCTGTAGAAGTGAAAACTCCAGGAGTGAGAGAACACTCTGCTGTCACAGTGAAAACTCCAGGAGTGAGAGAACACTCTGCTGTTCAGTGAAAACTCCAGGAGTGAGAGAACACTCTGCTGTCCCAGTGAAAACTCCAGGAGTGAGAGAACACTCTGCTGTGCTGTGAAAACTCCAGGAGTGAGAGAACACTCTCCAGTCCCAGTGAAAACTCCAGGAGTGAGAGAACACTCTGCAGTCCCGGTGAAAACTCCAGGAGTGAGAGAACACTCTGCCATCAGGGTGAAAACTCCAGGAGTGAGAGAACACTCTCCAGTACCAGTGAAAACTCCAGGAGTGAGAGAACACTCTGCAGTCCCAGTGAAAACTCCAGGAGTGAGAGAACACTCTGCTGTCAGGGTGAAAACTCCAGGAGTGAGAGAACACTCTGCTGTCACAGTGAAAACTCCAGGAGTGAGAGAACACTCTGCAGTCCCAGTGAAAACTCCAGGAGTGAGAGAACACTCTGCAGTCCCAGTGAAAACTCCAGGAGTGAGAGAACACTCTGCTGTCAGGGTGAAAACTCCAGGAGTGAGAGAACACTCTGCTGTCAGGGTGAAAACTCCAGGAGTGAGAGAACACTCTGCAGTCCCAGTGAAAACTCCAGGAGTGAGAGAACTCTCTCCAGTCCCAGTGAAAACTCCAGGAGTGAGAGAACACTCTGCTGTCACAGTGAAAACTCCAGGAGTGAGAGAACACTCTGCAGTCCCGGTGAAAACTCCAGGAGTGAGAGAACACTCTGCAGTCCCAGTGAAAACTCCAGGAGTGAGAGAACACTCTGCTCTTCAGTGAAAACTCCAGGAGTGAGAGAACACTCTGCAGTCCCAGTGAAAACTCCAGGAGTGAGAGAACACTCTGCTGTCACAGTGAAAACTCCAGGAGTGAGAGAACACTCTGCTGTCACAGTGAAAACTCCAGGAGTGAGAGAACACTCTGCTGTTCAGTGAAAACTCCAGGAGTGAGAGAACACTCTCCAGTCCCAGTGAAAACTCCAGGAGTGAGAGAACACTCTGCAGTCCCGGTGAAAACTCCAGGAGTGAGAGAACACTCTGCTGTCAGGGTGAAAACTCCAGGAGTCAGAGAACACTCTCCAGTCCCAGTGAAAACTCCAGGAGTGAGAGAACACTCTGCAGTCCCAGTGAAAACTCCAGGAGTGAGAGAACACTCTGCTGTCAGGGTGAAAACTCCAGGAGTGAGAGAACACTCTGCTGTCACAGTGAAAACTCCAGGAGTGAGAGAACACTCTGCAGTCCCAGTGAAAACTCCAGGAGTGAGAGAACACTCTGCTGTGCAGTGAAAACTCCAGGAGTGAGAGAACACTCTCCAGTCCCAGTGAAAACTCCAGGAGTGAGAGAACACTCTGCAGACCCGGTGAAATCTCCAGGAGTGAGAGAACACTCTCAAGTCCCAGTGAAAACTCCAGGAGTGAGAGAACACTCTCCAGTCCCAGTGAAAACTCCAGGAGTGAGAGAACACTCTGCAGTCCCGGTGAAAACTCCAGGAGTGAGAGAACACTCTCCAGTCCCAGTGAAAACTCCAGGAGTGAGAGAACACTCTCCAGTCCCAGTGAAAACTCCAGGTGTGAGAGAACACTCTGCAGTCCCAGTGAAAACTCCAGGAGTGTGAGAACACTCTGCTGTCAGGGTGAAAACTCCAGGAGTGAGAGAACACTCTGCTGTCACAGTGAAAACTCCAGGAGTGAGAGAACACTCTGCTGTTCAGTGAAAACTCCAGGAGTGAGAGAACACTCTGCTGTCACAGTGAAAACTCCAGGAGTGAGAGAACACTCTGCTGTTCAGTGAAAACTCCAGGAGTGAGAGAACACTCTGCAGTCCCAGTGAAAACTCCAGGAGTGAGAGAACACTCTGCAGTCCCAGTGAAAACTCCAGGAGTGAGAGAACACTCTGCTGTCACAGTGAAAACTCCAGGAGTGAGAGAACACTCTGCTGTCCCAGTGAAAACTCCAGGAGTGAGAGAACACTCTGCTGTCCCAGAGAAAACTCCAGGAGTGAGAGAACACTCTACAGTCCCAGTGAAAACTCCAGGAGTGAGAGAACACTCTGCTGTCACAGTGAAAACTCCAGGAGTGAGAGAACACTCTGCTGTCAGGGTGAAAACTCCAGGAGTGAGAGAACACTCTGCTGTCAGGGTGAAAACTCCAGGAGTGAGAGAACACTCTGCTGTCAGGGTGAAAACTCCAGGAGTGAGAGAACACTCTGCTGTCACAGTGAAAACTCCAGGAGTGAGAGAACACTCTGCTGTTCAGTGAAAACTCCAGGAGTGAGAGAACACTCTGCTGTCCCAGTGAAAACTCCAGGAGTGAGAGAACACTCTGCTGTCAGGGTGAAAACTCCAGGAGTGAGAGAACTCTCTGCTGTCCCAGTGAAAACTCCAGGAGTGAGAGAACACTCTGCTGTCACAGTGAAAACTCCAGGAGTGAGAGAACACTCTGCAGTCCCGGTGAAAACTCCAGGAGTGAGAGAAAACACTCTGCTGTCAGGGTGAAAACTCCAGGAGTGAGAGAACAGTCTGCTGTCCCAGTGAAAACTCCAGGAGTGAGAGAACACTCTGCTGTCAGGGTGAAAACTCCAGGAGTGAGAGAACACTCTGCAGTCCCGGTGAAAACTCCAGGAGTGAGAGAACACTCTGCTGTCACAGTGAAAACTCCAGGAGTGAGAGAACACTCTGCTGTCACAGTGAAAACTCCAGGAGTGAGAGAACACTCTGCTGTCACAGTGAAAACTCCAGGTGTGAGAGAACACTCTGCTGTCACAGTGAAAACTCCAGGAGTGAGAGAACACTCTGCAGTCCCGGTGAAAACTCCAGGAGTGAGAGAAAACACCTGCTGTCAGGGTGAAAACTCCAGGAGTGAGAGAACAGTCTGCTGTCCCAGTGAAAACTCCAGGAGTGAGAGAACACTCTGCTGTCAGGGTGAAAACTCCAGGAGTGAGAGAACACTCTGCAGTCCCGGTGAAAACTCCAGGAGTGAGAGAACACTCTGCTGTCACAGTGAAAACTCCAGGAGTGAGAGAACACTCTGCTGTCACAGTGAAAACTCCAGGAGTGAGAGAACACTCTGCTGTCCCAGTGAAAACTCCAGGAGTGAGAGAACACTCTGCTGTCAGGGTGAAAACTCCACGAGTGAGAGAACACTCTGCACTCCCGGTGAAAACTCCACGAGTGAGAGAACACTCTGCTGTCACAGTGAAAACTCCAGGAGTGAGAGAACACTCTGCTGTCCCAGTGAAAACTCCAGGAGTGAGAGAACACTCTGCTGTTCAGTGAAAACTCCAGGAGTGAGAGAACACTCTGCTGTCCCAGTGAAAACTCCAGGAGTGAGAGAACACTCTGCTGTCCCAGTGAAAACTCCAGGAGTGAGAGAACACTCTGCTGTCCCAGTGAAAACTCCAGGAGTGAGAGAACACTCTGCTGTCAGGGTGAAAACTCCAGGAGTGAGAGAACACTCTGCTGTGACAGTGAAAACTCCAGGAGTGAGAGAACTGTCTACTGTCCCAGTGAAAACTCCAGCAGTGAGAGAACACTCTGCTGTCACAGTGAAAACTCCAGGAGTGAGAGAACACTCTGCAGTCCCGGTGAAAACTCCAGGAGTGAGAGAACACTCTGCTGTCAGGGTGAAAACACCAGGAGTGAGACAACACTCTGTTGTCAAGGTGAAAACTCCAGGAGTGAGAGAACACTCTGCAGTCCCGGTGAAAACTCCAGGAGTGAGAGAACACTCTGCTCTTCAGTGAAAACTCCAGGAGTGAGAGAACACTCTGCTGTTCAGTGAAAATTCCAGGAGTGAGAGAACACTCTGTTGTTCAGTGAAAACTCCAGGAGTGAGAGTCCACTCTGCTGTCACAGTGAAAACTCCAGGAGTGAGAGAACACTCTGCTGTCACAGTGAAAACTCCAGGAGTGAGAGAACACTCTGCTGTCAGGGTGAAAACTCCAGCAGTCAGAGAACACTCTGCTGTCCCAGTGAAAACTCCAGGAGTGAGTGAACACTCTGCTGTCACAGTGAAAACTCCAGTAGTGAGAGAACACTCTCCAGTCCCGGTGAAAACTCCAGGAGTGAGAGAACACTCTGCTGTCACAGTGGAAACTGCAGGAGTGAGAGAACACTCTGCTCTTCAGTGAAAACTCCAGGAGTGAGAGAACACTCTGCTGTCACAGTGAAAACTCCAGGAGTGAGAGAACACTCTGTTGTTCAGTGAAAACTCCAGGAGTGAGAGAACACTCTGCAGTCCCAGTGAAAACTCCAGGAGTGAGAGAACACTCTGCTGTCAGGGTGAAAACTCCAGGAGTGAGAGAACTCTCTGCTGTCCCAGTGAAAACTCCAGGTGTGAGAGAACACTCTGCTGTCACAGTGAAAACTCCAGGAGTGAGAGAACACTCTGCAGTCCCGGTGAAAACTCCAGGAGTGAGAGAACACTCTGCTGTCAGGGTGAAAACTCCAGGAGTGAGGCAACACTCTGCTGTCCCAGTGAAAACTCCAGGAGTGAGAGAACACTCTGCAGTCCCGGTGAAAACTCCAGGAGTGAGAGAAAACACCTGCTGTCAGGGTGAAAACTCCAGGAGTGAGAGAACAGTCTGCTGTCCCAGTGAAAACTCCAGGAGTGAGAGAACACTCTGCTGTCAGGGTGAAAACTCCAGGAGTGAGAGAACACTCTGCAGTCCCGGTGAAAACTCCAGGAGTGAGAGAACACTCTGCTGTCACAGTGAAAACTCCAGGAGTGAGAGAACACTCTGCTGTCACAGTGAAAACTCCAGGAGTGAGAGAACACTCTGCTGTCCCAGTGAAAACTCCAGGAGTGAGAGAACACTCTGCTGTCAGGGTGAAAACTCCACGAGTGAGAGAACACTCTGCACTCCCGGTGAAAACTCCACGAGTGAGAGAACACTCTGCTGTCACAGTGAAAACTCCAGGGGTGAGAGAACACTCTGCTGTCCCAGTGAAAACTCCAGGAGTGAGAGAACACTCTGCTGTTCAGTGAAAGCTCCAGGAGTGAGAGAACACTCTGCTGTCAGGGTGAAAACTACAGGAGTGAGAGAACACTCTGCTGTCACAGTGAAAACTCCAGGAGTGAGAGAACTCTCTGCTGTCCCAGTGAAAACTCCAGGAGTGAGAGAACACTCTGCTGTCACAGTAAAAACTCCAGGAGTGAGAGAACACTCTGCAGTCCCGGTGAAAACTCCAGGAGTGAGAGAAAACACCTGCTGTCAGGGTGAAAACTCCAGGAGTGAGAGAACACTCTGCTGTCCCAGTGAAAACTCCAGGAGTGAGAGAACACTCTGCTGTCAGGGTGAAAACTCCAGGAGTGAGAGAACACACTGCAGTCCCGGTGAAAACTCCAGGAGTGAGAGAACACTCTACTGTCACAGTGAAAACTCCAGGAGTGAGAGAACACTCTGCTGTCAGGGTGAAAACTCCAGGAGTGAGAGAACACTCTGCTGTCCCAGTGAAAACTCCAAGAGTGAGAGAACACACTGCTGTTCAGTGAAAACTCCAGGAGTGAGAGAACACTCTGCTGTCACAGTGAAAACTCCAGGAGTGAGAGAACACTCTGCTGTTCAGTGAAAGCTCCAGGAGTGAGAGAACACTCTGCTGTCCCAGTGAAAACTCCAGGAGTGAGAGAACACTCTGCAGTCCCGGTGAAAACTCCAGGAGTGAGAGAACACTCTGCTGTCACAGTGAAAACTCCAGGAGTGAGAGAACACTCTGCTGTCACAGTGAAAACTCCAGAATGAGAGAACACTCTGCTGTCCCAGTGAAAACTCCAGGAGTGAGAGAACACTCTGCTGTCAGGGTGAAAACTCCACGAGTGAGAGAACACTCTGCACTCCCGGTGAAAACTCCACGAGTGAGAGAACACTCTGCTGTCACAGTGAAAACTCCAGGGGTGAGAGAACACTCTGCTGTCCCAGTGAAAACTCCAGGAGTGAGAGAACACTCTGCTGTCAGGGTGAAAACTCCAGGAGTGAGAGAACACTCTGCTGTCAGGGTGAAAACTCCAGGAGTGAGTGAACACTCTGCTGTCACAGTGAAAACTCCAGGAGTGAGAGAACACTCTGCTGTCAGGGTGAAAACTCCACGAGTGAGAGAACTCTCTGCACTCCCGGTGAAAACTCCACGAGTGAGAGAACACTCTGCTGTCCCAGTGAAAACTCCAGGAGTGAGAGAACACTCTGCTGTCCCAGTGAAAACTCCAGGAGTGAGAGAACACTCTGCTGTCAGGGTGAAAACTCCAGGAGTGAGAGAACACTCTGCTGTCACAGTGAAAACTCCAGGAGTGAGAGAACTCTCTGCTGTCCCAGTGAAAACTCCAGGAGTGAGAGAACACTCTGCTGTCACAGTGAAAACTCCAGGAGTGAGAGAACACTCTGCAGTCCCGGTGAAAACTCCAGGAGTGAGAGAACACTCTGCTGTCAGGGTGAAAACTCCAGGAGTGAGACAACACTCTGCTGTCCCAGTGAAAACTCCAGGAGTGAGAGAACACTCTGCTGTCAGGGTGAAAACTCCAGGAGTGAGAGAACACTCTGCTGTCCCAGTGAAAACTCCAGGAGTGAGAGAACACTCTGATGTCACAGTGAAAACTCCAGGAGTGAGAGAACACTCTGCAGTCCCGGTGAAAACTCCAGGAGTGAGAGAAAACACCTGCTGTCAGGGTGAAAACTCCAGGAGTGAGAGAACACTCTGCTATCCCAGTGAAAACTCCAGGAGTGAGAGAACACTCTGCTGTCAGGGTGAAAACTCCAGGAGTGAGAGAACACACTGCAGTCCCGGTGAAAACTCCAGGAGTGAGAGAACACTCTGCTGTCAGGGTGAAAACTCCAGGAGTGAGGCAACACTCTGCTGTCCCAGTGAAAACTCCAGGAGTGAGAGAACACTCTGCAGTCCCGGTGAAAACTCCAGGAGTGAGAGAAAACACCTGCTGTCAGGGTGAAAACTCCAGGAGTGAGAGAACAGTCTGCTGTCCCAGTGAAAACTCCAGGAGTGAGAGAACACTCTGCTGTCAGGGTGAAAACTCCAGGAGTGAGAGAACACTCTGCAGTCCCGGTGAAAACTCCAGGAGTGAGAGAACACTCTGCTGTCACAGTGAAAACTCCAGGAGTGAGAGAACACTCTGCTGTCACAGTGAAAACTCCAGGAGTGAGAGAACACTCTGCTGTCCCAGTGAAAACTCCAGGAGTGAGAGAACACTCTGCTGTCAGGGTGAAAACTCCACGAGTGAGAGAACACTCTGCACTCCCGGTGAAAACTCCACGAGTGAGAGAACACTCTGCTGTCACAGTGAAAACTCCAGGAGTGAGAGAACACTCTGCTGTTCAGTGAAAGCTCCAGGAGTGAGAGAACACTCTGCTGTCAGGGTGAAAACTACAGGAGTGAGAGAACACTCTGCTGTCACAGTGAAAACTCCAGGAGTGAGAGAACTCTCTGCTGTCCCAGTGAAAACTCCAGGAGTGAGAGAACACTCTGCTGTCACAGTAAAAACTCCAGGAGTGAGAGAACACTCTGCAGTCCCGGTGAAAACTCCAGGAGTGAGAGAACACTCTGCTGTCAGGGTGAAAACTCCAGGAGTGAGACAACACTCTGCTGTCCCAGTGAAAACTCCAGGAGTGAGAGAACACTCTGCTGTCAGGGTGAAAACTCCAGGAGTGAGAGAACACTCTGCTGTCCCAGTGAAAACTCCAGGAGTGAGAGAACACTCTGATGTCACAGTGAAAACTCCAGGAGTGAGAGAACACTCTGCAGTCCCGGTGAAAACTCCAGGAGTGAGAGAAAACACCTGCTGTCAGGGTGAAAACTCCAGGAGTGAGAGAACACTCTGCTGTCCCAGTGAAAACTCCAGGAGTGAGAGAACACTCTGCTGTCAGGGTGAAAACTCCAGGAGTGAGAGAACACACTGCAGTCCCGGTGAAAACTCCAGGAGTGAGAGAACACTCTACTGTCACAGTGAAAACTCCAGGAGTGAGAGAACACTCTGCTGTCAGGGTGAAAACTCCAGGAGTGAGAGAACACTCTGCTGTCCCAGTGAAAACTCCAAGAGTGAGAGAACACACTGCTGTTCAGTGAAAACTCCAGGAGTGAGAGAACACTCTGCTGTCACAGTGAAAACTCCAGGAGTGAGAGAACACTCTGCTGTCCCAGTGAAAACTCCAGGAGTGAGAGAACACTCTGCTGTCCCAGTGAAAACTCCAGGAGTGAGAGAACACTCTGCAGTCCCGGTGAAAACTCCAGGAGTGAGAGAACACTCTGCTGTCACAGTGAAAACTCCAGGAGTGAGAGAACACTCTGCTGTCACAGTGAAAACTCCAGAATGAGAGAACACTCTGCTGTCCCAGTGAAAACTCCAGGAGTGAGAGAACACTCTGCTGTCAGGGTGAAAACTCCACGAGTGAGAGAACACTCTGCACTCCCGGTGAAAACTCCACGAGTGAGAGAACACTCTGCTGTCAGGGTGAAAACTCCAGGAGTGAGAGAACACTCTGCTGTCACAGTGAAAACTCCAGGGGTGAGAGAACACTCTGCTGTCCCAGTGAAAACTCCAGGAGTGAGAGAACACTCTGCTGTCAGGGTGAAAACTCCAGGAGTGAGAGAACACTCTGCTGTCAGGGTGAAAACTCCAGGAGTGAGTGAACACTCTGCTGTCACAGTGAAAACTCCAGGAGTGAGAGAACACTCTGCTGTCAGGGTGAAAACTCCACGAGTGAGAGAACTCTCTGCACTCCCAGTGAAAACTCCACGAGTGAGAGAACACTCTGCTGTCCCAGTGAAAACTCCAGGAGTGAGAGAACACTCTGCTGTCCCAGTGAAAACTCCAGGAGTGAGAGAACACTCTGCTGTCAGGGTGAAAACTCCAGGAGTGAGAGAACACTCTGCTGTCACAGTGAAAACTCCAGGAGTGAGAGAACTCTCTGCTGTCCCAGTGAAAACTCCAGGAGTGAGAGAACACTCTGCTGTCACAGTGAAAACTCCAGGAGTGAGAGAACACTCTGCAGTCCCGGTGAAAACTCCAGGAGTGAGAGAACACTCTGCTGTCAGGGTGAAAACTCCAGGAGTGAGAGAACACTCTGCTGTCCCAGTGAAAACTCCAGGAGTGAGAGAACACTCTGCTGTCAGGGTGAAAACTCCAGGAGTGAGAGAACACTCTGCTGTCCCAGTGAAAACTCCAGGAGTGAGAGAACACTCTGATGTCACAGTGAAAACTCCAGGAGTGAGAGAACACTCTGCAGTCCCGGTGAAAACTCCAGGAGTGAGAGAAAACTCTGCTGTCAGGGTGAAAACTCCAGGAGTGAGAGAACACTCTGCTGTCCCAGTGAAAACTCCAGGAGTGAGAGAACACTCTGCTGTCAGGGTGAAAACTCCAGGAGTGAGAGAACACTCTGCAGTCCCGGTGAAAACTCCAGGAGTGAGAGAACACTCTGCTGTCACAGTGAAAACTCCAGGAGTGAGAGAACACTCTGCTGTTCAGTGAAAACTCCAGGAGTGAGAGAACACTCTGCTGTCACAGTGAAAACTCCAGGAGTGAGAGAACACTCTGCTGTCAGGGTGAAAACTCCAGGAGTGAGAGAACACTCTGCTGTCCCAGTGAAAACTCCAGGAGTGAGAGAACACTCTGCAGTCACAGTGAAAACTCCAGGAGTGAGAGAACACTCTGCTGTCCCAGAGAAAACTCCAGGAGTGAGAGAACACTCTACAGTCCCAGTGAAAACTCCAGGAGTGAGAGAACACTCTGCTGTCACAGTGAAAACTCCAGGAGTGAGAGAACACTCTGCTGTCAGGGTGAAAACTCCAGGAGTGAGACAGCACTCAGCTGTCACAGTAAAAACTCCAGGAGTGAGAGAACACTCTGCTGTCAGGGTGAAAACTCCAGGAGTGAGAGAACACTCTGCTGTCACAGTGAAAACTCCAGGAGTGAGAGAACACTCTGCTGTCACAGTGAAAACTCCAGGAGTGAGAGAACACTCTGCTGTCAGGGTGAAAACTCCAGGAGTGAGAGAACACTCTGCTGTCACAGTGAAAACTCCAGGAGTGAGAGAACACTCTGCTGTCACAGTGAAAACTCCAGGAGTGAGAGAACACTCTGCAGTCCCGGTGAAAACTCCAGGAGTGAGAGAACACTCTGCTGTCAGGGTGAAAACTCCAGGAGTGAGAGAACACTCTGCTGTCCCAGTGAAAACTCCAGGAGTGAGAGAACACTCTGCTGTCAGGGTGAAAACTCCAGGAGTGAGAGAACACTCTGCAGTCCCGGTGAAAACTCCAGGAGTGAGAGAACACTCTGCTGTCACAGTGAAAACTCCAGGAGTGAGAGAACACTCTGCTGTCACAGTGAAAACTCCAGGAGTGAGAGAACACTCTGCTGTCCCAGTGAAAACTCCAGGAGTGAGAGAACACTCTGCTGTCAGGGTGAAAACTCCACGAGTGAGAGAACACTCTGCACTCCCGGTGAAAACTCCAGGAGTGAGAGAACACTCTGCTGTCACAGTGAAAACTCCAGGAGTGAGAGAACACTCTGCTGTCCCAGTGAAAACTCCAGGAGTGAGAGAACACTCTGCTGTTCAGTGAAAACTCCAGGAGTGAGAGAACACTCTGCTGTCACAGTGAAAACTCCAGGAGTGAGAGAACACTCTGCTGTCCCAGTGAAAACTCCAGGAGTGAGAGAACACTCTGCTGTCCCAGTGAAAACTCCAGGAGTGAGAGAACACTCTGCTGTCAGGGTGAAAACTCCAGGAGTGAGAGAACACTCTGCTGTGACAGTGAAAACTCCAGGAGTGAGAGAACTGTCTACTGTCCCAGTGAAAACTCCAGCAGTGAGAGAACACTCTGCTGTCCCAGTGAAAACTCCAGGAGTGAGAGAACACTCTGCTGTCAGGGTGAAAACTCCAGGAGTGAGAGAACACACTGCAGTCCCGGTGAAAACTCCAGGAGTGAGAGAACACTCTACTGTCACAGTGAAAACTCCAGGAGTGAGAGAACACTCTGCTGTCAGGGTGAAAACTCCAGGAGTGAGAGAACACTCTGCTGTCCCAGTGAAAACTCCAAGAGTGAGAGAACACACTGCTGTTCAGTGAAAACTCCAGGAGTGAGAGAAAACTCTGCTGTCACAGTGAAAACTCCAGGAGTGAGAGAACACTCTGCTGTCCCAGTGAAAACTCCAGGAGTGAGAGAACACTCTGCTGTCCCAGTGAAAACTCCAGGAGTGAGAGAACACTCTGCAGTCCCGGTGAAAACTCCAGGAGTGAGAGAACACTCTGCTGTCACAGTGAAAACTCCAGGAATGAGAGAACACTCTGCTGTCACAGTGAAAACTCCAGAATGAGAGAACACTCTGCTGTCCCAGTGAAAACTCCAGGAGTGAGAGAACACTCTGCTGTCAGGGTGAAAACTCCACGAGTGAGAGAACACTGTGCACTCCCGGTGAAAACTCCACGAGTGAGAGAACACTCTGCTGTCAGGGTGAAAACTCCAGGAGTGAGAGAACACTCTGCTGTCACAGTGAAAACTCCAGGGGTGAGAGAACACTCTGCTGTCCCAGTGAAAACTCCAGGAGTGAGAGAACACTCTGCTGTCAGGGTGAAAACTCCAGGAGTGAGAGAACACTCTGCTGTCAGGGTGAAAACTCCAGGAGTGAGTGAACACTCTGCTGTCACAGTGAAAACTCCAGGAGTGAGAGAACACTCTGCTGTCAGGGTGAAAACTCCACGAGTGAGAGAACTCTCTGCACTCCCAGTGAAAACTCCACGAGTGAGAGAACACTCTGCTGTCCCAGTGAAAACTCCAGGAGTGAGAGAACACTCTGCTGTCCCAGTGAAAACTCCAGGAGTGAGAGAACACTCTGCTGTCAGGGTGAAAACTCCAGGAGTGAGAGAACACTCTGCTGTCACAGTGAAAACTCCAGGAGTGAGAGAACTCTCTGCTGTCCCAGTGAAAACTCCAGGAGTGAGAGAACACTCTGCTGTCACAGTGAAAACTCCAGGAGTGAGAGAACACTCTGCAGTCCCGGTGAAAACTCCAGGAGTGAGAGAACACTCTGCTGTCAGGGTGAAAACTCCAGGAGTGAGAGAACACTCTGCTGTCCCAGTGAAAACTCCAGGAGTGAGAGAACACTCTGCTGTCAGGGTGAAAACTCCAGGAGTGAGAGAACACTCTGCTGTCCCAGTGAAAACTCCAGGAGTGAGAGAACACTCTGATGTCACAGTGAAAACTCCAGGAGTGAGAGAACACTCTGCAGTCCCGGTGAAAACTCCAGGAGTGAGAGAAAACACCTGCTGTCAGGGTGAAAACTCCAGGAGTGAGAGAACACTCTGCTGTCCCAGTGAAAACTCCAGGAGTGAGAGAACACTCTGCTGTCAGGGTGAAAACTCCAGGAGTGAGAGAACACACTGCAGTCCCGGTGAAAACTCCAGGAGTGAGAGAACACTCTACTGTCACAGTGAAAACTCCAGGAGTGAGAGAACACTCTGCTGTTCAGTGAAAGCTCCAGGAGTGAGAGAACACTCTGCTGTCACAGTGAAAACTCCAAGAGTGAGAGAACACTCTGCTGTCAGGGTGAAAACTCCAGGAGTGAGAGAACACTCTGCAGTCCCAGTGAAAACTCCAGGAGTGAGAGAACACTCTGCAGTCACAGTGAAAACTCCAAGAGTGAGAGAACACTCTGCTGTCCCAGAGAAAACTCCAGGAGTGAGAGAAAACTCTACAGTCCCAGTGAAATCTCCAGGAGCGAGAGAACACTCTGCTGTCACAGTGAAAACTCCAGGAGTGAGAGAACACTCTACTGTCAGGGTGAAAACTCCAGGAGTGAGACAGCACTCAGCTGTAACAGTAAAAACTCCAGGAGTGAGAGAACACTCTGCTGTCAGGGTGAAAACTCCAGGAGTGAGAGAACACTCTGCTGTCACAGTGAAAACTCCAGGAGTGAGAGAACACTCTGCTGTCACAGTGAAAACTCCAGGAGTGAGAGAACACTCTGCTGTCAGGGTGAAAACTCCAGGAGTGAGAGAACACTCTGCTGTCACAGTGAAAACTCCAGGAGTGAGAGAACACTCTGCTGTCACAGTGAAAACTCCAGGAGTGAGAGAACACTCTGCAGTCCCGGTGAAAACTCCAGGAGTCAGAGAACACTCTGCTGTCAGGGTGAAAACTCCAGGAGTGAGAGAACACTCTGCTGTCCCAGTGAAAACTCCAGGAGTGAGAGAACACTCTGCTGTCAGGGTGAAAACTCCAGGAGTGAGAGAACACTCTGCAGTCCCGGTGAAAACTCCAGGAGTGAGAGAACACTCTGCTGTCACAGTGAAAACTCCAGGAGTGAGAGAACACTCTGCTGTCACAGTGAAAACTCCAGGAGTGAGAGAACACTCTGCTGTCCCAGTGAAAACTCCAGGAGTGAGAGAACACTCTGCTGTCAGGGTGAAAACTCCACGAGTGAGAGAACACTCTGCACTCCCGGTGAAAACTCCACGAGTGAGAGAACACTCTGCTGTCACAGTGAAAACTCCAGGGGTGAGAGAACACTCTGCTGTCCCAGTGAAAACTCCAGGAGTGAGAGAACACTCTGCTGTTCAGTGAAAACTCCAGGAGTGAGAGAACACTCTGCTGTCACAGTGAAAACTCCAGGAGTGAGAGAACACTCTGCTGTCCCAGTGAAAACTCCAGGAGTGAGAGAACACTCTGCTGTCCCAGTGAAAACTCCAGGAGTGAGAGAACACTCTGCTGTCAGGGTGAAAACTCCAGGAGTGAGAGAACACTCTGCTGTGACAGTGAAAACTCCAGGAGTGAGAGAACTCTCTGCTGTCCCAGTGAAAGCTCCAGGAGTGAGAGAACACTCTGCTGTCACAGTGAAAACTCCAGGAGTGAGAGAACACTCTGCAGTCCCGGTGAAAACTCCAGGAGTGAGAGAACACTCTGCTGTCAGGGTGAAAACTCCAGGAGTGAGACAACACTCTGTTGTCAAGGTGAAAACTCCAGGAGTGAGAGAACACTCTGCAGTCCCGGTGAAAACTCCAGGAGTGAGAGAACACTCTGCTCTTCAGTGAAAACTCCAGGAGTAAGAGAACACTCTGCTGTTCAGTGAAAATTCCAGGAGTGAGAGAACACTCTGTTGTTCAGTGAAAACTCCAGGAGTGAGAGAACACTCTGCTGTCACAGTGAAAACTCCAGGAGTGAGAGAACACTCTGCTGTCACAGTGAAAACTCCAGGAGTGAGAGAACACTCTGCTGTCAGGGTGAAAACTCCAGCAGTGAGAGAACACTCTGCTGTCCCAGTGAAAACTCCAGGAGTGAGTGAACACTCTGCTGTCACAGTGAAAACTCCAGGAGTGAGAGAACACTCTCCAGTCCCGGTGAAAACTCCAGGAGTGAGAGAACACTCTGCTGTCACAGTGGAAACTGCAGGAGTGAGAGAACACTCTGCTCTTCAGTGAAAACTCCAGGAGTGAGAGAACACTCTGCTGTCACAGTGAAAACTCCAGGAGTGAGAGAACACTCTGTTGTTCAGTGAAAACTCCAGGAGTGAGAGAACACTCTGCTGTCCCAGTGAAAACTCCAGGAGTGAGAGAACACTCTGCTGTCAGGGTGAAAACTCCAGGAGTGAGAGAACTCTCTGCTGTCCCAGTGAAAACTCCAGGAGTGAGAGAACACTCTGCTGTCACAGTGAAAACTCCAGGAGTGAGAGAACACTCTGCAGTCCCGGTGAAAACTCCAGGAGTGAGAGAACACTCTGCTGTCAGGGTGAAAACTCCAGGAGTGAGGCAACACTCTGCTGTCCCAGTGAAAACTCCAGGAGTGAGAGAACACTCTGCAGTCCCGGTGAAAACTCCAGGAGTGAGAGAAAACACCTGCTGTCAGGGTGAAAACTCCAGGAGTGAGAGAACAGTCTGCTGTCCCAGTGAAAACTCCAGGAGTGAGAGAACACTCTGCTGTCAGGGTGAAAACTCCAGGAGTGAGAGAACACTCTGCAGTCCCGGTGAAAACTCCAGGAGTGAGAGAACACTCTGCTGTCACAGTGAAAACTCCAGGAGTGAGAGAACACTCTGCTGTCACAGTGAAAACTCCAGGAGTGAGAGAACACTCTGCTGTCCCAGTGAAAACTCCAGGAGTGAGAGAACACTCTGCTGTCAGGGTGAAAACTCCACGAGTGAGAGAACACTCTGCACTCCCGGTGAAAACTCCAGGAGTGAGAGAACACTCTGCTGTCACAGTGAAAACTCCAGGGGTGAGAGAACACTCTGCTGTCCCAGTGAAAACTCCAGGAGTGAGAGAACACTCTGCTGTTCAGTGAAAGCTCCAGGAGTGAGAGAACACTCTGCTGTCAGGGTGAAAACTCCAGGAGTGAGAGAACACTCTGCTGTCCCAGTGAAAACTCCAAGAGTGAGAGAACACTCTGCTGTTCAGTGAAAACTCCAGGAGTGAGAGAACACTCTGCTGTCCCAGTGAAAACTCCAGGAGTGAGAGAACACTCTGCTGTCCCAGTGAAAACTCCAGGAGTGAGAGAACACTCTGCTGTCCCAGTGAAAACTCCAGGAGTGAGAGAACACTCTGCAGTCCCGGTGAAAACTCCAGGAGTGAGAGAACACTCTGCTGTCACAGTGAAAACTCCAGGAGTGAGAGAACACTCTGCTGTCACAGTGAAAACTCCAGAATGAGAGAACACTCTGCTGTCCCAGTGAAAACTCCAGGAGTGAGAGAACACTCTGCTGTCAGGGTGAAAACTCCAGGAGTGAGAGAACACTCTGCAGTCCCGGTGAAAACTCCAGGAGTGAGAGAACACTCTGCTGTCAGGGTGAAAACTCCAGGAGTGAGAGAACACTCTGCTGTCACAGTGAAAACTCCAGGAGTGAGAGAACACTCTGCTGTCCCAGTGAAAACTCCAGGAGTGAGAGAACACTCTGCTGTCAGGGTGAAAACTCCAGGAGTGAGAGAACACTCTGCTGTCAGGGTGAAAACTCCAGGAGTGAGAGAACTCTCTGCACACCCGGTGAAAACTCCACGAGTGAGAGAACACTCTGCTGTCCCAGTGAAAACTCCAGGAGTGAGAGAACACTCTGCTGTCCCAGTGAAAACTCCAGGAGTGAGAGAACACTCTGCTGTCAGGGTGAAAACTCCAGGAGTGAGAGAACACTCTGCTGTCACAGTGAAAACTCCAGGAGTGAGAGAACACTCTGCTGTCCCAGTGAAAACTCCAGGAGTGAGAGAACACTCTGCTGTCACAGTGAAAACTCCAGGAGTGAGAGAACACTCTGCAGTCCCGGTGAAAACTCCAGGAGTGAGAGAACACTCTGCTGTCAGGGTGAAAACTCCAGGAGTGAGAGAACACTCTGCTGTCCCAGTGAAAACTCCAGGAGTGAGAGAACACTCTGCTGTCAGGGTGAAAACTCCAGGAGTGAGAGAACACTCTGCTGTCCCAGTGAAAACTCCAGGAGTGAGAGAACACTCTGATGTCACAGTGAAAACTCCAGGAGTGAGAGAACACTCTGCAGTCCCGGTGAAAACTCCAGGAGTGAGAGAAAACACCTGCTGTCAGGGTGAAAACTCCAGGAGTGAGAGAACACTCTGCTGTCCCAGTGAAAACTCCAGGAGTGAGAGAACACTCTGCTGTCAGGGTGAAAACTCCAGGAGTGAGAGAACACACTGCAGTCCCGGTGAAAACTCCAGGAGTGAGAGAACACTCTACTGTCACAGTGAAAACTCCAGGAGTGAGAGAACACTCTGCTGTTCAGTGAAAGCTCCAGGAGTGAGAGAACACTCTGCTGTCCCAGTGAAAACTCCAGGAGTGAGAGAACACTCTGCTGTCAGGGTGAAAACTCCAGGAGTGAGAGAACACTCTGCAGTCCCAGTGAAAACTCCAGGAGTGAGAGAACACTCTCCAGTCCCAGTGAAAACTCCAGGAGTGAGAGAACACTCTGCTGTCCCAGAGAAAACTCCAGGAGTGAGAGAACACTCTACAGTCCCAGTGAAATCTCCAGGAGTGAGAGAACACTCTGCTGTCACAGTGAAAACTCCAGGAGTGAGAGAACACTCTGCTGTCAGGGTGAAAACTCCAGGAGTGAGACAGCACTCAGCTGTCACAGTAAAAACTCCAGGAGTGAGAGAACACTCTGCTGTCAGGGTGAAAACTCCAGGAGTGAGAGAACACTCTGCTGTCACAGTGAAAACTCCAGGAGTGAGAGAACACTCTGCTGTCACAGTGAAAACTCCAGGAGTGAGAGAACACTCTGCTGTCAGGGTGAAAACTCCAGGAGTGAGAGAACACTCTGCTGTCACAGTGAAAACTCCAGGAGTGAGAGAACACTCTGCTGTCACAGTGAAAACTCCAGGAGTGAGAGAACACTCTGCAGTCCCGGTGAAAACTCCAGGAGTGAGAGAACACTCTGCTGTCAGGGTGAAAACTCCAGGAGTGAGAGAACACTCTGCTGTCCCAGTGAAAACTCCAGGAGTGAGAGAACACTCTGCTGTCAGGGTGAAAACTCCAGGAGTGAGAGAACACTCTGCAGTCCCGGTGAAAACTCCAGGAGTGAGAGAACACTCTGCTGTCACAGTGAAAACTCCAGGAGTGAGAGAACACTCTGCTGTCACAGTGAAAACTCCAGGAGTGAGAGAACACTCTGCTGTCCCAGTGAAAACTCCAGGAGTGAGAGAACACTCTGCTGTCAGGGTGAAAACTCCACGAGTGAGAGAACACTCTGCACTCCCGGTGAAAACTCCACGAGTGAGAGAACACTCTGCTGTCACAGTGAAAACTCCAGGGGTGAGAGAACACTCTGCTGTCCCAGTGAAAACTCCAGGAGTGAGAGAACACTCTGCTCTTCAGTGAAAACTCCAGGAGTGAGAGAACACTCTGCTGTCACAGTGAAAACTCCAGGAGTGAGAGAACACTCTGCTGTCCCAGTGAAAACTCCAGGAGTGAGAGAACACTCTGCTGTCCCAGTGAAAACTCCAGGAGTGAGAGAACACTCTGCTGTCAGGGTGAAAACTCCAGGAGTGAGAGAACACTCTGCTGTGACAGTGAAAACTCCAGGAGTGAGAGAACTGTCTACTGTCCCAGTGAAAACTCCAGGAGTGAGAGAACACTCTGCTGTCACAGTGAAAACTCCAGGAGTGAGAGAACACTCTGCAGTCCCGGTGAAAACTCCAGGAGTGAGAGAACACTCTGCTGTCAGGGTGAAAACTCCAGGAGTGAGACAACACTCTGTTGTCAAGGTGAAAACTCCAGGAGTGAGAGAACACTCTGCAGTCCCGGTGAAAACTCCAGGAGTGAGAGAACACTCTGCTCTTCAGTGAAAACTCCAGGAGTGAGAGAACACTCTGCTGTTCAGTGAAAACTCCAGGAGTGAGAGAACACTCTGTTGTTCAGTGAAAACTCCAGGAGTGAGAGAACACTCTGCTGTCACAGTGAAAACTCCAGGAGTGAGAGAACACTCTGCTGTCACAGTGAAAACTCCAGGAGTGAGAGAACACTCTGCTGTCAGGGTGAAAACTCCAGCAGTGAGAGAACACTCTGCTGTCCCAGTGAAAACTCCAGGAGTGAGTGAACACTCTGCTGTCACAGTGAAAACTCCAGGAGTGAGAGAACACTCTCCAGTCCCGGTGAAAACTCCAGGAGTGAGAGAACACTCTGCTGTCACAGTGGAAACTGCAGGAGTGAGAGAACACTCTGCTCTTCCGTGAAAACTCCAGGAGTGAGAGAACACTCTGCTGTCACAGTGAAAACTCCAGGAGTGAGAGAACACTCTGCTGTTCAGTGAAAACTCCAGGAGTGAGAGAACACTCTGCAGTCCCAGTGAAAACTCCAGGAGTGAGAGAACACTCTGCTGTCAGGGTGAAAACTCCAGGAGTGAGAGAACACTCTGCTGTCCCAGTGAAAACTCCAGGAGTGAGAGAACACTCTGCTGTCACAGTGAAAACTCCAGGAGTGAGAGAACACTCTGCAGTCCCGGTGAAAACTCCAGGAGTGAGAGAACACTCTGCTGTCAGGGTGAAAACTCCAGGAGTGAGGCAACACTCTCCTGTCACAGTGAAAACTCCAGGTGTGAGAGAACACTCTGCTGTCACAGTGAAAACTCCAGGAGTGAGAGAACACTCTGCAGTCCCGGTGAAAACTCCAGGAGTGAGAGAAAACACTCTGCTGTCAGGGTGAAAACTCCAGGAGTGAGAGAACACTCTGCTGTCCCAGTGAAAACTCCAGGAGTGAGAGAACACTCTGCTGTCAGGGTGAAAACTCCAGGAGTGAGAGAACACTCTGCAGTCCCGGTGAAAACTCCAGGAGTGAGAGAACACTCTGCTGTCACAGTGAAAACTCCAGGAGTGAGAGAACACTCTGCTGTCACAGTGAAAACTCCAGGAGTGAGAGAACACTCTGCTGTCCCAGTGAAAACTCCAGGAGTGAGAGAACACTCTGCTGTCAGGGTGAAAACTCCAGGAGTGAGAGAACACTCTGCACTCCCGGTGAAAACTCCAGGAGTGAGAGAACACTCTGCTGTCCCAGTGAAAACTCCAGGAGTGAGAGAACACTCTGCTGTCCCAGTGAAAACTCCAGGAGTGAGAGAACACTCTGCTGTTCAGTGAAAACTCCAGGAGTGAGAGAACACTCTGCTGTCACAGTGAAAACTCCAGGAGTGAGAGAACACTCTGCTGTCCCAGTGAAAACTCCAGGAGTGAGAGAACACTCTGCTGTCCCAGTGAAAACTCCAGGAGTGAGAGAACACTCTGCTGTCAGGGTGAAAACTCCAGGAGTGAGAGAACACTCTGCTGTCCCAGTGAAAACTCCAGGAGTGAGAGAACACTCTGCTGTCCCAGTGAAAACTCCAGGAGTGAGAGAACACTCTGCTGTCACAGTGAAAACTCCAGGAGTGAGAGAACACTCTGCAGTCCCGGTGAAAACTCCAGGAGTGAGAGAACACTCTGCTGTCAGGGTGAAAACTCCAGGAGTGAGAGAACACTCTGCTGTCAGGGTGAAAACTCCAGGAGTGAGAGAACACTCTGCTGTCCCGGTGAAAACTCCAGGAGTGAGAGAACACTCTGCTGTCAGGGTGAAAACTCCAGGAGTGAGAGAACACTCTGCTGTCACAGTGAAAACTCCAGGAGTGAGAGAACACTCTGCTGTCACAGTGAAAACTCCAGGAGTGAGAGAACACTCTGCTGTCCCAGTGAAAACTCCAGGAGTGAGAGAACACTCTGCTGTTCCGGTGAAAACTCCAGGAGTGAGAGAACACTCTGCTGTCACAGTGAAAACTCCAGGAGTGAGAGAACACTCTGCTGTCACAGTGAAAACTCCAGGAGTGAGAGAACACTCTGCTGTCCCAGTGAAAACTCCAGGAGTGAGAGAACACTCTGCTGTCAGGGTGAAAACTCCACGAGTGAGAGAACACTCTGCACTCCCGGTGAAAACTCCAGGAGTGAGAGAACACTCTGCTGTCACAGTGAAAACTCCAGGAGTGAGAGAACACTCTGCTGTCCCAGTGAAAACTCCAGGAGTGAGAGAACACTCTGCTGTCAGGGTGAAAACTCCAGGAGTGAGAGAACACTCTGCTGTCAGGGTGAAAACTCCAGGAGTGAGTGAACACTCTGCTGTCACAGTGAAAACTCCAGGAGTGAGAGAACACTCTGCTGTCAGGGTGAAAACTCCACGAGTGAGAGAACTCTCTGCACTCCCGGTGAAAACTCCAGGAGTGAGAGAACACTCTGCTGTTCCGGTGAAAACTCCAGGAGTGAGAGAACACTCTGCTGTCCCAGAGAAAACTCCAGGAGTGAGAGAACACTCTGCTGTCAGGGTGAAAACTCCAGGAGTGAGAGAACACTCTGCTGTCACAGTGAAAACTCCAGGAGTGAGAGAACTCTCTGCTGTCCCAGTGAAAACTCCAGGAGTGAGAGAACACTCTGCTGTCACAGTGAAAACTCCAGGAGTGAGAGAACACTCTGCAGTCCCGGTGAAAACTCCAGGAGTGAGAGAACACTCTGCTGTCAGGGTGAAAACTCCAGGAGTGAGAGAACACTCTGCTGTCCCAGTGAAAACTCCAGGAGTGAGAGAACACTCTGCTGTCAGGGTGAAAACTCCAGGAGTGAGAGAACACTCTGCTGTCACAGTGAAAACTCCAGGAGTGAGAGAACACTCTGCAGTCCCGGTGAAAACTCCAGGTGTGAGAGAAAACACCTGCTGTCAGGGTGAAAACTCCAGGAGTGAGAGAACACTCTGCTGTCCCAGTGAAAACTCCAGGAGTGAGAGAACACTCTGCTGTCAGGGTGAAAACTCCAGGAGTGAGAGAACACTCTGCTGTTCCGGTGAAAACTCCAGGAGTGAGAGAACACTCTGCTGTCCCAGAGAAAACTCCAGGAGTGAGAGAACACTCTGCTGTCAGGGTGAAAACTCCAGGAGTGAGAGAACACTCTGCTGTCCCAGTGAAAACTCCAGGAGTGAGAGAACACTCTGCAGTCCCGGTGAAAACTCCAGGAGTGAGAGAAAACACCTGCTGTCAGGGTGAAAACTCCAGGAGTGAGAGAACACTCTGCTGTCCCAGTGAAAACTCCAGGAGTGAGAGAACACTCTGCTGTCAGGGTGAAAACTCCAGGAGTGAGAGAACACTCTGCAGTCCCGGTGAAAACTCCAGGAGTGAGAGAACACTCTGCTGTCACAGTGAAAACTCCAGGAGTGAGAGAACACTCTGCTGTCACAGTGAAAACTCCAGGAGTGAGAGAACACTCTGCTGTCCCAGTGAAAACTCCAGGAGTGAGAGAACACTCTGCTGTCAGGGTGAAAACTCCACGAGTGAGAGAACACTCTGCACTCCCGGTGAAAACTCCAGGAGTGAGAGAACACTCTGCTGTCACAGTGAAAACTCCAGGAGTGAGAGAACACTCTGCTGTCCCAGTGAAAACTCCAGGAGTGAGAGAACACTCTGCTGTCACAGTGAAAACTCCAGGAGTGAGAAAACACTCTGCTGTTCCAGTGAAAACTCCAGTAGTGAGAGAACACTCTGCTGTTACAGTGAAAACTCCAGGAGTGAGAGAACACTCGTCCAGGAGTGAAACACCTGCCCAGTGAAAACTCCAGGAGTGAGAGAACACTCTGCTGTCACAGTAAAAACTCCAGGAGTGAGAGAACACTCTGCGTCCCGGTGAAAACTCCAGGAGTGAGAGAACACTCTGCTGTCACGTGAAAACTCCAGGAGTGAGAGAACACTCTGCTGTCACAGTGAAAACTCCAGGAGTGAGAGAACACTCTGCTGTCACAGTGAAAACTCCAGGAGTGAGAGAACACTCTGCTGTCCAGTGAAAACTCCAGGAGTGAGAGAACACTCTGCTGTCACAGTGAAAACTCCAGGAGTGAGAGAACACTCTGCTGTCCCAGTGAAAACTCCAGGAGTGAGAGAACACTCTGCTGTCACAGTGAAAACTCCAGGAGTGAGAGAACACTCTGCTGTCCCAGTGAAAACTCCAGGAGTGAGAGAACACTCTGCTGTCACAGTGAAAACTCCAGGAGTGAGAGAACACTCTGCTGTCCCGGTGAAAACTCCAGGAGTGAGAGAACACTCTGCTGTCAGGGTGAAAACTCCAGGAGTGAGAGAACACTCTGCTGTCCCAGTGAAAACTCCAGGAGTGAGAGAACACTCTGCTGTCAGGGTGAAAACTCCAGGAGTGAGAGAACACTCTGCTGTCCCAGTGAAAACTCCAGGAGTGAGAGAACACTCTGCTGTCACAGTGAAAACTCCAGGAGTGAGAGAACACTCTGCTGTCACAGTGAAAACTCCAGGAGTGAGAGAACACTCTGCTGTCAGGGTGAAAACTCCAGGAGTGAGAGAACACTCTGCTGTCCCAGTGAAAACTCCAGGAGTGAGAGAACACTCTGCTGTCAGGGTGAAAACTCCAGGAGTGAGAGAACACTCTGCTGTCCCGGTGAAAACTCCAGGAGTGAGAGAACACTCTGCTGTCACAGTGAAAACTCCAGGAGTGAGAGAACACTCTGCTGTCCCAGTGAAAACTCCAGGAGTGAGAGAACACTCTGCTGTCCCAGTGAAAACTCCAGGAGTGAGAGAACACTCTGCTGTCACAGTGAAAACTCCAGGAGTGAGAGAACACTCTGCTGTCACAGTGAAAACTCCAGGAGTGAGAGAACACTCTGCTGTCCCAGTGAAAACTCCAGGAGTGAGAGAACACTCTGCTGTCACAGTGAAAACTCCAGGAGTGAGAGAACACTCTGCTGTCCCAGTGAAAACTCCAGGAGTGAGAGAACACTCTGCTGTCCCAGTGAAAACTCCAGGAGTGAGAGAACACTCTGCTGTCACAGTGAAAACTCCAGGAGTGAGAGAACACTCTGCTGTCCCAGTGAAAACTCCAGGAGTGAGAGAACACTCTGCTGTCAGGTGAAAACTCCAGGAGTGAGAGAACACTCTGCTGTCAGTGAAAACTCCAGGAGTGAGAGAACACTCTGCTGTCACAGTGAAAACTCCAGGAGTGAGAGAACACTCTGCTGTCACAGTGAAAACTCCAGGAGTGAGAGAACACTCTGCTGTCCCAGTGAAAACTCCAGGAGTGAGAGAACACTCTGCTGTCACAGTGAAAACTCCAGGAGTGAGAGAACACTCTGCTGTCCCAGTGAAAACTCCAGGAGTGAGAGAACACTCTGCTGTCAGGGTGAAAACTCCAGGAGTGAGAGAACACTCTGCTGTCCCAGTGAAAACTCCAGGAGTGAGAGAACACTCTGCTGTCCCAGTGAAAACTCCAGGAGTGAGAGAACACTCTGCTGTCCCAGTGAAAACTCCAGGAGTGAGAGAACACTCTGCTGTCACAGTGAAAACTCCAGGAGTGAGAGAACACTCTGCTGTCCCAGTGAAAACTCCAGGAGTGAGAGAACACTCTGCTGTTCAGTGAAAACTCCAGGAGTGAGAGAACACTCTGGTGTCCCAGAGAAAACTCCAGGAGTGAGAGAACACTCTGCTGTCAGGGTGAAAACTCCAGGAGTGAGAGAACACTCTGCTGTCACAGTGAAAACTCCAGGAGTGAGAGAACACTCTGCTGTCACAGTGAAAACTCCAGGAGTGAGAGAACACTCTGCTGTCCCAGTGAAAACTCCAGGAGTGAGAGAACACTCTGCTGTCCCAGTGAAAACTCCAGGAGTGAGAGAACACTCTGCTGTTCAGTGAAAACTCCAGGAGTGAGAGAACACTCTGCTCTTCAGTGAAAACTCCAGGAGTGAGAGAACACTCTGCTGTCCCAGTGAAAACTCCAGGAGTGAGAGAACACTCTGCTGTCACAGTGAAAACTCCAGGAGTGAGAGAACACTCTGCTGTCCCAGTGAAAACTCCAGGAGTGAGAGAACACTCTGCTGTCAGGGTGAAAACTCCAGGAGTGAGAGAACACTCTGCTGTCCCAGTGAAAACTCCAGGAGTGAGAGAACACTCTGCTGTCAGGGTGAAAACTCCAGGAGTGAGAGAACACTCTGCAGTCCCAGTGAAAACTCCAGGAGTGAGAGAACACTCTGCTGTCACAGTGAAAACTCCAGGAGTGAGAGAACACTCTGCTGTCAGGGTGAAAACTCCAGGAGTGAGAGAACACTCTGCTGTCCCAGTGAAAACTCCAGGAGTGAGAGAACACTCTGCTGTCCCAGTGAAAACTCCAGGAGTGAGAGAACACTCTGCTGTCACAGTGAAAACTCCAGGAGTGAGAGAACACTCTGCTGTCACAGTGAAAACTCCAGGAGTGAGAGAACACTCTGCTGTCACAGTGAAAACTCCAGGAGTGAGAGAACACTCTGCTGTCCACAGTGAAAACTCCAGGAGTGAGAGAACACTCTGCTGTCCCAGTGAAAACTCCAGGAGTGAGAGAACACTCTGCTGTCACAGTGAAAACTCCAGGAGTGAGAGAACACTCTGCTGTCCCAGTGAAAACTCCAGGAGTGAGAGAACACTCTGCTGTCAGGGTGAAAACTCCAGGAGTGAGAGAACACTCTGCTGTCCCAGTGAAAACTCCAGGAGTGAGAGAACACTCTGCAGTCCCGGTGAAAACTCCAGGAGTGAGAGAACACTCTGCTGTCAGGTGAAAACTCCAGGAGTGAGAGAACACTCTGCTGTCCCAGTGAAAACTCCAGGAGTGAGAGAACACTCTGCTGTCCCAGGGTGAAAACTCCAGGAGTGAGAGAACACTCTGCTGTCCCAGTGAAAACTCCAGGAGTGAGAGAACACTCTGCTGTCCCAGTGAAAACTCCAGGAGTGAGAGAACACTCTGCTGTCACAGTGAAAACTCCAGGAGTGAGAGAACACTCTGCTGTCCCAGTGAAAACTCCAGGAGTGAGAGAACACTCTGCTGTCACAGTGAAAACTCCAGGAGTGAGAGAACACTCTGCTGTCACAGTGAAAACTCCAGGAGTGAGAGAACACTCTGCTGTCACAGTGAAAACTCCAGGAGTGAGAGAACACTCTGCTGTCCCAGTGAAAACTCCAGGAGTGAGAGAACACTCTGCTGTCAGTGAAAGCTCCAGGAGTGAGAGAACACTCTGCTGTCAGGGTGAAAACTCCAGGAGTGAGAGAACACTCTGCTGTCACAGTGAAAACTCCAGGAGTGAGAGAACACTCTGCTGTCAGTGAAAACTCCAGGAGTGAGAGAACACTCTGCTGTCACAGTGAAAACTCCAGGAGTGAGAGAACACTCTGCTGTCCCAGTGAAAACTCCAGGAGTGAGAGAACACTCTGCTGTCCCAGTGAAAACTCCAGGAGTGAGAGAACACTCTGCTGTCCCAGTGAAAACTCCAGGAGTGAGAGAACACTCTGCTGTCAGGGTGAAAACTCCAGGAGTGAGAGAACACTCTGCTGTCCCAGTGAAAACTCCAGGAGTGAGAGAACACTCTGCTGTCACAGTGAAAACTCCAGGAGTGAGAGAACACTCTGCAGTCCCGGTGAAAACTCCAGGAGTGAGAGAACACTCTGCTGTCAGGGTGAAAACTCCAGGAGTGAGAGAACACTCTGCTGTCCCAGTGAAAACTCCAGGAGTGAGAGAACACTCTGCTGTCCCAGTGAAAACTCCAGGAGTGAGAGAACACTCTGCTGTTCCGGTGAAAACTCCAGGAGTGAGAGAACACTCTGCTGTCACAGTGAAAACTCCAGGAGTGAGAGAACACTCTGCTGTCACAGTGAAAACTCCAGGAGTGAGAGAACACTCTGCTGTCACAGTGAAAACTCCAGGAGTGAGAGAACACTCTGCTGTCCCAGTGAAAACTCCAGGAGTGAGAGAACACTCTGCTGTCACAGTGAAAACTCCAGGAGTGAGAGAACACTCTGCTGTTCAGTGAAAACTCCAGGAGTGAGAGAACACTCTGCTGTCACAGTGAAAACTCCAGGAGTGAGAGAACACTCTGCTGTCCCAGTGAAAACTCCAGGAGTGAGAGAACACTCTGCTGTCACAGTGAAAACTCCAGGAGTGAGAGAACACTCTGCTGTCCCAGTGAAAACTCCAGGAGTGAGAGAACACTCTGCTGTCCCAGTGAAAACTCCAGGAGTGAGAGAACACTCTGCTGTCAGGGTGAAAACTCCAGGAGTGAGAGAACACTCTGCTGTCCCAGTGAAAACTCCAGGAGTGAGAGAACACTCTGCTGTCACAGTGAAAACTCCAGGAGTGAGAGAACACTCTGCTGTCCCAGTGAAAACTCCAGGAGTGAGAGAACACTCTGCTGTCAGGGTGAAAACTCCAGGAGTGAGAGAACACTCTGCTGTCAGGGTGAAAACTCCAGGAGTGAGAGAACACTCTGCTGTCACAGTGAAAACTCCAGGAGTGAGAGAACACTCTGCTGTCCCAGTGAAAACTCCAGGAGTGAGAGAACACTCTGCTGTCCCGGTGAAAACTCCAGGAGTGAGAGAACACTCTGCTGTTCCGGTGAAAACTCCAGGAGTGAGAGAACACTCTGCTGTCCCAGAGAAAACTCCAGGAGTGAGAGAACACTCTGCTGTCAGGGTGAAAACTCCAGGAGTGAGAGAACACTCTGCTGTCACAGTGAAAACTCCAGGAGTGAGAGAACACTCTGCTGTCCCAGTGAAAACTCCAGGAGTGAGAGAACACTCTGCTGTCACAGTGAAAACTCCAGGAGTGAGAGAACACTCTGCTGTCACAGTGAAAACTCCAGGAGTGAGAGAACACTCTGCTGTCAGGGTGAAAACTCCAGGAGTGAGAGAACACTCTGCTGTCCCAGTGAAAACTCCAGGAGTGAGAGAACACTCTGCTGTCCCAGTGAAAACTCCAGGAGTGAGAGAACACTCTGCTGTCCCAGTGAAAACTCCAGGAGTGAGAGAACACTCTGCTGTCCCAGTGAAAACTCCAGGAGTGAGAGAACACTCTGCTGTCCCAGTGAAAACTCCAGGAGTGAGAGAACACTCTGCTGTCAGGGTGAAAACTCCAGGAGTGAGAGAACACTCTGCTGTCACAGTGAAAACTCCAGGAGTGAGAGAACACTCTGCTGTTCAGTGAAAACTCCAGGAGTGAGAGAACACTCTGCTGTCCCAGTGAAAACTCCAGGAGTGAGAGAACACTCTGCTGTCACAGTGAAAACTCCAGGAGTGAGAGAACACTCTGCTGTTCAGTGAAAACTCCAGGAGTGAGAGAACACTCTGCTGTCACAGTGAAAACTCCAGGAGTGAGAGAACACTCTGCTGTCAGGGTGAAAACTCCAGGAGTGAGAGAACACTCTGCTGTCCCAGTGAAAACTCCAGGAGTGAGAGAACACTCTGCTGTCCCAGTGAAAACTCCAGGAGTGAGAGAACACTCTGCTGTCCCAGTGAAAACTCCAGGAGTGAGAGAACACTCTGCTGTCCCAGTGAAAACTCCAGGAGTGAGAGAACACTCTGCTGTCACAGTGAAAACTCCAGGAGTGAGAGAACACTCTGCTGTCAGTGAAAACTCCAGGAGTGAGAGAACACTCTGCTGTCACAGTGAAAACTCCAGGAGTGAGAGAACACTCTGCTGTCAGGGTGAAAACTCCAGGAGTGAGAGAACACTCTGCTGTCACAGTGAAAACTCCAGGAGTGAGAGAACACTCTGCTGTCACAGTGAAAACTCCAGGAGTGAGAGAACACTCTGCTGTCCCAGTGAAAACTCCAGGAGTGAGAGAACACTCTGCTGTCACAGTGAAAACTCCAGGAGTGAGAGAACACTCTGCTGTCCCAGTGAAAACTCCAGGAGTGAGAGAACACTCTGCTGTCAGGGTGAAAACTCCAGGAGTGAGAGAACACTCTGCTGTCCCAGTGAAAACTCCAGGAGTGAGAGAACACTCTGCTGTCACAGTGAAAACTCCAGGAGTGAGAGAACACTCTGCTGTCACAGTGAAAACTCCAGGAGTGAGAGAACACTCTGCTCTTCAGTGAAAACTGCAGGAGTGAGAGAACACTCTGCTCTTCAGTGAAAACTCCAGGAGTGAGAGAACACTCTGCTGTCCCAGTGAAAACTCCAGAAGTGAGAGAACACTCTGCTGTCCCAATGAAAACTCCAGGAGTGAGAGAACACTCTGCTGTCCCAGAGAAAACTCCAGGAGTGAGAGAACACTCTGCTGTCCAGTGAAAACTCCAGGAGTGAGAGAACACTCTGCTGTCCAGTGAAAACTCCAGGAGTGAGAGAACACTCTGCTGTCAGTGAAAACTCCAGGAGTGAGAGAACACTCTGCTGTCACAGTGAAAACTCCAGGAGTGAGAGAACACTCTGCAGTCCCAGTGAAAACTCCAGGAGTGAGAGAACACTCTGCTGTCAGGGTGAAAACTCCAGGAGTGAGAGAACACTCTGCAGTCCCAGTGAAAACTCCAGGAGTGAGAGAACACTCTGCTGTCACAGTGAAAACTCCAGGAGTGAGAGAACACTCTGCTGTCCCAGTGAAAACTCCAGGAGTGAGAGAACACTCTGCTGTCACAGTGAAAACTCCAGGAGTGAGAGAACACTCTGCTGTCCCAGTGAAAACTCCAGGAGTGAGAGAACACTCTGCTGTTCAGTGAAAACTCAAGGAGTGAGAGAACACTCTGCTGTCCCAGTGAAAACTCCAGGAGTGAGAGAACACTCTGCTGTCAGGTGAAAACTCCAGGAGTGAGAGAACACTCTGCTGTCCCGGTGAAAACTCCAGGAGTGAGAGAACACTCTGCTGTCACAGTGAAAACTCCAGGAGTGAGAGAACACTCTGCTGTTGTCAGTGAAAACTCCAGGAGTGAGAGAACACTCTGCTGTCACAGTGAAAACTCCAGGAGTGAGAGAACACTCTGCTGTTCAGTGAAAACTCCAGGAGTGAGAGAACACTCTGCTGTCCCAGTGAAAACTCCAGGAGTGAGAGAACACTCTGCTGTCACAGTGAAAACTCCAGGAGTGAGAGAACACTCTGCTGTCCCAGTGAAAACTCCAGGAGTGAGAGAACACTCTGCTGTCCCAGTGAAAACTCCAGGAGTGAGAGAACACTCTGCTGTCACAGTGAAAACTCCAGGAGTGAGAGAACACTCTGCTGTCCCAGTGAAAACTCCAGGAGTGAGAGAACACTCTGCTGTAACAGTGAAAACTCCAGGAGTGAGAGAACACTCTGCTGTCAGGGTGAAAACTCCAGGAGTGAGAGAACACTCTGCTGTCACAGTGAAAACTCCAGGAGTGAGAGAACACTCTGCTGTCAAGTTGAAAACTCCAGGAGTGAGAGAACACTCTGCTGTCACAGTGAAAACTCCAGGAGTGAGAGAACACTCTGCTGTCCCAGTGAAAACTCCAGGAGTGAGAGAACACTCTGCTGTCAGGGTGAAAACTCCAGGAGTGAGAGAACACTCTGCTGTCCCAGTGAAAACTCCAGGAGTGAGAGAACACTCTGCTGTCAGGGTGAAAACTCCAGGAGTGAGAGAACACTCTGCTGTTCAGTGAAAACTCCAGGAGTGAGAGAACACTCTGCTGTCAGGGTGAAAACTCCAGGAGTGAGAGAACACTCTGCTGTCCCAGTGAAAACTCCAAGAGTGACAGAACACTCTGCTGTTCAGTGAAAACTCCAGGAGTGAGAGAACACTCTGCTGTCCCAGTGAAAACTCCAGGAGTGAGAGAACACTCTGCTTTTGCAGTGAAAACTCCAGGAGTGAGAGAACACTCTGCTTTTGCAGTGAAATCTCCAGGAGCGAGAGAACACTCTGCTGTCACAGTGAAAACTCCAGGAGTGAGAGAACACTCTGCTGTCATGGTGAAAACTCCACGAGTGAGAGAACACTCTGCTGTCACAGTGAAAACTCCAGGAGTGAGAGAACACTCTGCTGTCTAGTTGAAAACTCCAGGAGTGAGAGAACACTCTGCTGTCACAGTGAAAACTCCAGGAGTGAGAGAACACTCTGCTGTCACAGTGAAAACTCCAGGAGTGAGAGAACACTCTGCTGTCACAGTGAAAACTCCAGGAGTGAGAGAACACTCTGCTGTCACAGTGAAAACTCCAGGAGTGAGAGAACACTCTGCTGTCAGGGTGAAAACTCCAGGAGTGAGAGAACACTCTGCTGTCCCAGTGAAAACTCCAGGAGTGAGAGAACACTCTGCTGTCAGGGTGAAAACTCCAGGAGTGAGAGAACACTCTGCTGTCCCAGTGAAAACTCCAGGAGTGAGAGAACACTCTGCTGTCACAGGTGAAAACTCCAGGAGTGAGAGAACACTCTGCTGTCCCAGTGAAAACTCCAGGAGTGAGAGAACACTCTGCTGTCACAGTGAAAACTCCAGGAGTGAGAGAACACTCTGCTGTCCCAGTGAAAACTCCAGGAGTGAGAGAACACTCTGCTGTCACAGTGAAAACTCCAGGAGTGAGAGAACACTCTGCTGTCACAGTGAAAACTCCAGGAGTGAGAGAACACTCTGCTGTCACAGTGAAAACTCCAGGAGTGAGAGAACACTCTGCTGTCCCAGTGAAAACTCCAGGAGTGAGAGAACACTCTGCTGTCCCAGTGAAAACTCCAGGAGTGAGAGAACACTCTGCTGTCACAGTGAAAACTCCAGCAGTGAGAGAACACTCTGCTGTCCCAGTGAAAACTCCAGGAGTGAGAGAACACTCTGCTGTCAGGGTGAAAACTCCAGGAGTGAGAGAACACTCTGCTGTCCCAGTGAAAACTCCAGGAGTGAGAGAACACTCTGCTGTCCCAGTGAAAACTCCAGGAGTGAGAGAACACTCTGCTGTCACAGTGAAAACTCCAGGAGTGAGAGAACACTCTGCAGTCCCGGTGAAAACTCCAGGAGTGAGAGAACACTCTGCTGTCAGGGTGAAAACTCCAGGAGTGACAGAACACTCTGCTGTCACAGTGAAAACTCCAGGAGTGAGAGAACACTCTGCTGTCACAGTGAAAACTCCAGGAGTGAGAGAACACTCTGCTGTCACAGTGAAAACTCCAGGAGTGAGAGAACACTCTGCTGTCCCAGTGAAAACTCCAGGAGTGAGAGAACACTCTGCTGTCCCAGTGAAAACTCCAGGAGTGAGAGAACACTCTGCTGTTCCGGTGAAAACTCCAGGAGTGAGAGAACACTCTGCAGTCACAGTGAAAACTCCAGGAGTGAGAGAACACTCTGCTGTCCCAGTGAAAACTCCAGGAGTGAGAGAACACTCTGCTGTCCAGTGAAAACTCCAGGAGTGAGAGAACACTCTGCTGTCAGGGTGAAAACTCCAGGAGTGAGAGAACACTCTGCTGTCACAGTGAAAACTCCAGGAGTGAGAGAACACTCTGCTGTCCCAGTGAAAACTCCAGGAGTGAGAGAACACTCTGCTGTCACAGTGAAAACTCCAGGAGTGAGAGAACACTCTGCAGTCCCAGTGAAAACTCCAGGAGTGAGAGAACACTCTGCTGTCAGGGTGAAAACTCCAGGAGTGAGAGAACACTCTGCTGTCCCAGTGAAAACTCCAGGAGTGAGAGAACACTCTGCTGTCAGGGTGAAAACTCCAGGAGTGAGAGAACACTCTGCTGTCCCAGTGAAAACTCCAGGAGTGAGAGAACACTCTGCTGTCACAGTGAAAACTCCAGGAGTGAGAGAACACTCTGCTGTCCAGTGAAAACTCCAGGAGTGAGAGAACACTCTGCTGTCACAGTGAAAACTCCAGGAGTGAGAGAACACTCTGCTGTCACAGTGAAAACTCCAGGAGTGAGAGAACACTCTGCTGTCCCAGTGAAAACTCCAGGAGTGAGAGAACACTCTGCTGTCCCAGTGAAAACTCCAGGAGTGAGAGAACACTCTGCTGTCACAGTGAAAACTCCAGGAGTGAGAGAACACTCTGCTGTCCCAGTGAAAACTCCAGGAGTGAGAGAACACTCTGCTGTCACAGTGAAAACTCCAGGAGTGAGAGAACACTCTGCTGTTCAGTGAAAACTCCAGGAGTGAGAGAACACTCTGCTGTCACAGTGAAAACTCCAGGAGTGAGAGAACACTCTGCTGTTCAGTGAAAACTCCAGGAGTGAGAGAACACTCTGCTGTCCCAGTGAAAACTCCAGGAGTGAGAGAACACTCTGCTGTCACAGTGAAAACTCCAGGAGTGAGAGAACACTCTGCTGTCACAGTGAAAACTCCAGGAGTGAGAGAACACTCTGCTGTCACAGTGAAAACTCCAGGAGTGAGAGAACACTCTGCTGTCCCAGTGAAAACTCCAGGAGTGAGAGAACACTCTGCTGTCAGGGTGAAAACTCCAGGAGTGAGAGAACACTCTGCTGTCCCAGTGAAAACTCCAGGAGTGAGAGAACACTCTGCTGTCACAGTGAAAACTCCAGGAGTGAGAGAACACTCTGCTGTCCCAGTGAAAACTCCAGGAGTGAGAGAACACTCTGCTGTCAGGGTGAAAACTCCAGGAGTGAGAGAACACTCTGCTGTCAGGGTGAAAACTCCAGGAGTGAGAGAACACTCTGCTGTCACAGTGAAAACTCCAGGAGTGAGAGAACACTCTGCTGTCAGGGTGAAAACTCCAGGAGTGAGAGAACACTCTGCTGTCCCAGTGAAAACTCCAGGAGTGAGAGAACACTCTGCTGTCCCAGTGAAAACTCCAGGAGTGAGAGAACACTCTGCTGTCCCAGTGAAAACTCCAGGAGTGAGAGAACACTCTGCTGCTGTCAGGGTGAAAACTCCAGGAGTGAGAGAACACTCTGCTGTCACAGTGAAAACTCCAGGAGTGAGAGAACACTCTGCTGTCCCAGTGAAAACTCCAGGAGTGAGAGAACACTCTGCTGTCACAGTGAAAACTCCAGGAGTGAGAGAACACTCTGCTGTCCCAGTGAAAACTCCAGGAGTGAGAGAACACTCTGCTGTCAGGGTGAAAACTCCAGGAGTGAGAGAACACTCTGCTGTCCCAGTGAAAACTCCAGGAGTGAGAGAACACTCTGCTGTCAGGATGAAAACTCCAGGAGTGAGAGAACACTCTGCTGTCCCAGTGAAAACTCCAGGAGTGAGAGAACACTCTGCTGTCACAGTGAAAACTCCAGGAGTGAGAGAACACTCTGCTGTCCCGGTGAAAACTCCAGGAGTGAGAGAACACTCTGCTGTCAGGGTGAAAACTCCAGGAGTGAGAGAACACTCTGCTGTCCCAGTGAAAACTCCAGGAGTGAGAGAACACTCTGCTGTCAGGGTGAAAACTCCAGGAGTGAGAGAACACTCTGCTGTCCCGGTGAAAACTCCAGGAGTGAGAGAACACTCTGCTGTCACAGTGAAAACTCCAGGAGTGAGAGAACACTCTGCTGTCACAGTGAAAACTCCAGGAGTGAGAGAACACTCTGCTGTCACAGTGAAAACTCCAGGAGTGAGAGAACACTCTGCTGTCAGGGTGAAAACTCCAGGAGTGAGAGAACACTCTGCTGTCCCAGTGAAAACTCCAGGAGTGAGAGAACACTCTGCTGTCCCAGTGAAAACTCCAGGAGTGAGAGAACACTCTGCTGTCCCAGTGAAAACTCCAGGAGTGAGAGAACACTCTGCTGTCCCAGTGAAAACTCCAGGAGTGAGAGAACACTCTGCTGTCACAGTGAAAACTCCAGGAGTGAGAGAACACTCTGCTGTTCAGTGAAAACTCCAGGAGTGAGAGAACACTCTGCTGTCCCAGTGAAAACTCCAGGAGTGAGAGAACACTCTGCTGTCCCAGTGAAAACTCCAGGAGTGAGAGAACACTCTGCTGTCAGGGTGAAAACTCCAGGAGTGAGAGAACACTCTGCTGTCACAGTGAAAACTCCAGGAGTGAGAGAACACTCTGCTGTCCCAGTGAAAACTCCAGGAGTGAGAGAACACTCTGCTGTCACAGTGAAAACTCCAGGAGTGAGAGAACACTCTACAGTCCCAGTGAAAACTCCAGGAGTGAGAGAACACTCTGCTGTCACAGTGAAAACTCCAGGAGTGAGAGAACACTCTGCTGTCCCAGTGAAAACTCCAGGAGTGAGAGAACACTCTGCTGTCAGGGTGAAAACTCCAGGAGTGAGAGAACACTCTGCTGTCCCAGTGAAAACTCCAGGAGTGAGAGAACACTCTGCTGTCAGTGAAAACTCCAGGAGTGAGAGAACACTCTGCTGTTCAGTGAAAACTCCAGGAGTGAGAGAACACTCTGCTGTCAGGGTGAAAACTCCAGGAGTGAGAGAACACTCTGCTGTCCCAGTGAAAACTCCAGGAGTGAGAGAACACTCTGCTGTTCAGTGAAAACTCCAGGAGTGAGAGAACACTCTGCTGTCCCAGTGAAAACTCCAGGAGTGAGAGAACACTCTGCTGTCCCAGTGAAAACTCCAGGAGTGAGAGAACACTCTGCTGTCCCAGTGAAAACTCCAGGAGTGAGAGAACACTCTGCTGTCACAGTGAAAACTCCAGGAGTGAGAGAACACTCTGCTGTCCCAGTGAAAACTCCAGGAGTGAGAGAACACTCTGCTGTCACAGTGAAAACTCCAGGAGTGAGAGAACACTCTGCTGTCCCAGTGAAAACTCCAGGAGTGAGAGAACACTCTGCTGTCACAGTGAAAACTCCAGGAGTGAGAGAACACTCTGCTGTCACAGTGAAAACTCCAGGAGTGAGAGAACACTCTGCTGTCACAGTGAAAACTCCAGGAGTGAGAGAACACTCTGCTGTCACAGTGAAAACTCCAGGAGTGAGAGAACACTCTGCTGTCCAGGGTGAAAACTCCAGGAGTGAGAGAACACTCTGCTGTCCCAGTGAAAACTCCAGGAGTGAGAGAACACTCTGCTGTCACAGTGAAAACTCCAGGAGTGAGAGAACACTCTGCTGTCCCAGTGAAAACTCCAGGAGTGAGAGAACACTCTGCTGTCACAGTGAAAACTCCAGGAGTGAGAGAACACTCTGCTGTCCCAGTGAAAACTCCAGGAGTGAGAGAACACTCTGCTGTTCCAGTGAAAACTCCAGGAGTGAGAGAACACTCTGCTGTCCCAGTGAAAACTCCAGGAGTGAGAGAAAACTCTGCTGTCACAGTGAAAACTCCAGGAGTGAGAGAACACTTTGCTGTCACAGTGAAAACTCCAGGAGTGAGAGAACACTCTGCTGTCACAGTGAAAACTCCAGGAGTGAGAGAACACTCTGCTGTCCCAGTGAAAACTCCAGGAGTGAGAGAACACTCTGCTGTCACAGTGAAAACTCCAGGAGTGAGAGAACACTCTGCTGTCCCAGTGAAAACTCCAGGAGTGAGAGAACACTCTGCTGTCAGGGTGAAAACTCCAGGAGTGAGAGAACACTCTGCTGTCCCAGTGAAAACTCCAGGAGTGAGAGAACACTCTGCTGTCACAGTGAAAACTCCAGGAGTGAGAGAACACTCTGCTGTCCCAGTGAAAACTCCAGGAGTGAGAGAACACTCTGCTGTCAGGGTGAAAACTCCAGGAGTGAGAGAACACTCTGCTGTCCCAGAGAAAACTCCAGGAGTGAGAGAACACTCTGCTGTCACAGTGAAAACTCCAGGAGTGAGAGAACACTCTGCTGTCAGGGTGAAAACTCCAGGAGTGAGAGAACACTCTGCAGTCCCAGTGAAAACTCCAGGAATGAGAGAACACTCTGCTGTTCAGTAAAAACTCCAGGAGTGAGAGAACACTCTGCTATCAAAGTGAAAACTCCAGGAGTGAGAGAACACTCTGCTGTCACAGTGAAAACTCCAGGAGTGAGAGAACACTCTGCTGTCAGTGAAAACTCCAGGAGTGAGAGAACACTCTGCTGTCCAGTGAAAACTCCAGGAGTGAGAGAACACTCTGCTGTCCAGTGAAAACTCCAGGAGTGAGAGAACACTCTGCTGTCACAGTGAAAACTCCAGGAGTGAGAGAACACTCTGCTGTCAGTGAAAACTCCAGGAGTGAGAGAACACTCTGCTGTCCCAGTGAAAACTCCAGGAGTGAGAGAACACTCTGCTGTCCCAGTGAAAACTCCAGGAGTGAGAGAACACTCTGCTGTCACAGTGAAAACTCCAGGAGTGAGAGAACACTCTGCTGTCACAGTGAAAACTCCAGGAGTGAGAGAACACTCTGCTGTCCCAGTGAAAACTCCAGGAGTGAGAGAACACTCTGCTGTCACAGTGAAAACTCCAGGAGTGAGAGAACACTCTGCTGTCAGGGTGAAAACTCCAGGAGTGAGAGAACACTCTGCTGTCCCAGTGAAAACTCCAGGAGTGAGAGAACACTCTGCTGTCAGGGTGAAAACTCCAGGAGTGAGAGAACACTCTGCTGTCCCAGTGAAAACTCCAGGAGTGAGAGAACACTCTGCTGTCACAGTGAAAACTCCAGGAGTGAGAGAACACTCTGCTGTCCCAGTGAAAACTCCAGGAGTGAGAGAACACTCTGCTGTCCCAGTGAAAACTCCAGGAGTGAGAGAACACTCTGCTGTCCCAGTGAAAACTCCAGGAGTGAGAGAACACTCTGCTGTCAGTGAAAACTCCAGGAGTGAGAGAACACTCTGCTGTCACAGTGAAAACTCCAGGAGTGAGAGAACACTCTGCTGTCACAGTGAAAACTCCAGGAGTGAGAGAACACTCTGCTGTCCCAGTGAAAACTCCAGGAGTGAGAGAACACTCTGCTGTCACAGTGAAAACTCCAGGAGTGAGAGAACACTCTGCTGTCCCAGTGAAAACTCCAGGAGTGAGAGAACACTCTGCTGTCAGGGTGAAAACTCCAGGAGTGAGAGAACACTCTGCAGTCCCAGTGAAAACTCCAGGAGTGAGAGAACACTCTGCTGTCACAGTGAAAACTCCAGGAGTGAGAGAACACTCTGCTGTCCCAGTGAAAACTCCAGGAGTGAGAGAACACTCTGCTGTCAGTGTGAAAACTCCAGGAGTGAGAGAACACTCTGCTGTCCCAGTGAAAACTCCAGGAGTGAGAGAACACTCTGCTGTCCCAGTGAAAACTCCAGGAGTGAGAGAACACTCTGCTGTCAGGGTGAAAACTCCAGGAGTGAGAGAACACTCTGCTGTCCCAGTGAAAACTCCAGGAGTGAGAGAACACTCTGCTGTCACAGTGAAAACTCCAGGAGTGAGAGAACACTCTGCTGTCCCAGTGAAAACTCCAGGAGTGAGAGAACACTCTGCTGTCACAGTGAAAACTCCAGGAGTGAGAGAACACTCTGCTGTCACAGTGAAAACTCCAGGAGTGAGAGAACACTCTGCTGTCACAGTGAAAACTCCAGGAGTGAGAGAACACTCTGCTGTCAAGTTGAAAACTCCAGGAGTGAGAGAACACTCTGCTGTCCCAGTGAAAACTCCAGGAGTGAGAGAACACTCTGCTGTCACAGTGAAAACTCCAGGAGTGAGAGAACACTCTGCTGTCAGTGAAAACTCCAGGAGTGAGAGAACACTCTGCTGTCCCAGTGAAAACTCCAGGAGTGAGAGAACACTCTGCTGTCCCAGTGAAAACTCCAGGAGTGAGAGAACACTCTGCTGTCAGGGTGAAAACTCCAGGAGTGAGAGAACACTCTGCTGTCCCAGTGAAAACTCCAGGAGTGAGAGAACACTCTGCTGTCAGGGTGAAAACTCCAGGAGTGAGAGAACACTCTGCTGTCACAGTGAAAACTCCAGGAGTGAGAGAACACTCTGCTGTCACAGTGAAAACTCCAGGAGTGAGAGAACACTCTGCAGTCCCAGTGAAAACTCCAGGAGTGAGAGAACACTCTGCTGTCAGGGTGAAAACTCCAGGAGTGAGAGAACACTCTGCTGTCCCAGTGAAAACTCCAGGAGTGAGAGAACACTCTGCTGTTCAGTGAAAACTCCAGGAGTGAGAGAACACTCTGCTGTCCCAGTGAAAACTCCAGGAGTGAGAGAACACTCTGCTGTCACAGTGAAAACTCCAGGAGTGAGAGAACACTCTGCTGTTCAGTGAAAACTCCAGGAGTGAGAGAACACTCTGCTGTCACAGTGAAAACTCCAGGAGTGAGAGAACACTCTGCTGTCAGTGAAAACTCCAGGAGTGAGAGAACACTCTGCTGTCACAGTGAAAACTCCAGGAGTGAGAGAACACTCTGCTGTCAGGGTGAAAACTCCAGGAGTGAGAGAACACTCTGCTGTCCCAGTGAAAACTCCAGGAGTGAGAGAACACTCTGCTGTCACAGTGAAAACTCCAGGAGTGAGAGAACACTCTGCTGTCACAGTGAAAACTCCAGGAGTGAGAGAACACTCTGCTGTCAGGGTGAAAACTCCAGGAGTGAGAGAACACTCTGCTGTCACAGTGAAAACTCCAGGAGTGAGAGAACACTCTGCTGTCCCAGTGAAAACTCCAGGAGTGAGAGAACACTCTGCTGTCAGGGTGAAAACTCCAGGAGTGAGAGAACACTCTGCTGTCACAGTGAAAACTCCAGGAGTGAGAGAACACTCTGCTGTCAGGGTGAAAACTCCAGGAGTGAGAGAACACTCTGCTGTCCCAGTGAAAACTCCAGGAGTGAGAGAACACTCTGCTGTTCAGTGAAAACTCCAGGAGTGAGAGAACACTCTGCTGTCCCAGTGAAAACTCCAGGAGTGAGAGAACACTCTGCTGTCCCAGTGAAAACTCCAGGAGTGAGAGAACACTCTGCTGTCACAGTGAAAACTCCAGGAGTGAGAGAACACTCTGCTGTCCCAGTGAAAACTCCAGGAGTGAGAGAACACTCTGCTGTCCCAGTGAAAACTCCAGGAGTGAGAGAACACTCTGCTGTCACAGTGAAAACTCCAGGAGTGAGAGAACACTCTGCTGTCCCGGTGAAAACTCCAGGAGTGAGAGAACACGCTGCAGTCCCAGTGAAAACTCCAGGAGTGAGAGAACACTCTGCTGTCACAGTGAAAACTCCAGGAGTGAGAGAACACTCTGCTGTCCCAGTGAAAACTCCAGGAGTGAGAGAACACTCTGCTGTCACAGTGAAAACTCCAGGAGTGAGAGAACACTCTGCTGTCACAGTGAAAACTCCAGGAGTGAGAGAACACTCTGCTGTCACAGTGAAAACTCCAGGAGTGAGAGAACACTCTGCTGTTCAGTGAAAACTCCAGGAGTGAGAGAACACTCTGCTGTCACAGTGAAAACTCCAGGAGTGAGAGAACACTCTGCTGTCACAGTGAAAACTCCAGGAGTGAGAGAACACTCTGCTGTCACAGTGAAAACTCCAGGAGTGAGAGAACACTCTGCTGTCCCAGTGAAAACTCCAGGAGTGAGAGAACACTCTGCTGTCACAGTGAAAACTCCAGGAGTGAGAGAACACTCTGCTGTTCAGTGAAAACTCCAGGAGTGAGAGAACACTCTGCTGTCCCAGTGAAAACTCCAGGAGTGAGAGAACACTCTGCTGTCCCAGTGAAAACTCCAGGAGTGAGAGAACACTCTGCTGTCACAGTGAAAACTCCAGGAGTGAGAGAACACTCTGCTGTCACAGTGAAAACTCCAGGAGTGAGAGAACACTCTGCTGTCACAGTGAAAACTCCAGGAGTGAGAGAACACTCTGCTGTCAGGGTGAAAACTCCAGGAGTGAGAGAACACTCTGCTGTCACAGTGAAAACTCCAGGAGTGAGAGAACACTCTGCTGTCCCAGTGAAAACTCCAGGAGTGAGAGAACACTCTGCTGTCACAGTGAAAACTCCAGGAGTGAGAGAACACTCTGCTGTCAGTGAAAACTCCAGGAGTGAGAGAACACTCTGCTGTCAGGGTGAAAACTCCAGGAGTGAGAGAACACTCTGCTGTCCCAGTGAAAACTCCAGGAGTGAGAGAACACTCTGCTGTCACAGTGAAAACTCCAGGAGTGAGAGAACACTCTCCAGTCCCAGTGAAAACTCCAGGAGTGAGAGAACACTCTGCTGTCAGGGTGAAAACTCCAGGAGTGAGAGAACACTCTGCTGTCCCAGTGAAAACTCCAGGAGTGAGAGAACACTCTGCTGTCACAGTGAAAACTCCAGGAGTGAGAGAACACTCTGCTGTCACAGTGAAAACTCCAGGAGTGAGAGAACACTCTGCTGTCCCAGTGAAAACTCCAGGAGTGAGAGAACACTCTGCTGTCCCAGTGAAAACTCCAGGAGTGAGAGAACACTCTGCTGTCCCAGTGAAAACTCCAGGAGTGAGAGAACACTCTGCTGTCCCAGTGAAAACTCCAGGAGTGAGAGAACACTCTGCTGTCACAGTGAAAACTCCAGGAGTGAGAGAACACTCTGCTGTCACAGTGAAAACTCCAGGAGTGAGAGAACACTCTGCTGTCACAGTGAAAACTCCAGGAGTGAGAGAACACTCTGCTGTCACAGTGAAAACTCCAGGAGTGAGAGAACACTCTGCTGTCACAGTGAAAACTCCAGGAGTGAGAGAACACTCTGCTGTCCCAGTGAAAACTCCAGGAGTGAGAGAACACTCTGCTGTCACAGTGAAAACTCCAGGAGTGAGAGAACACTCTGCTGTCACAGTGAAAACTGCAGGAGTGAGAGAACACTCTGCTGTCAGAGTGAAAACTCCAGGAGTGAGAGAACACTCTGCTGTTCCAGTGAAAACTCCAGGAGTGAGAGAACACTCTGCTGTCACAGTGAAAACTCCAGGAGTGAGAGAACACTCTGCTGTCACAGTGAAAACTCCAGGAGTGAGAGAACACTCTGCTGTCCCAGTGAAAACTCCAGGAGTGAGAGAACACTCTGCTGTCACAGTGAAAACTCCAGGAGTGAGAGAACACTCTGCTGTCAGTGAAAACTCCAGGAGTGAGAGAACACTCTGCTGTCCCAGTGAAAACTCCAGGAGTGAGAGAACACTCTGCTATCCCATGAAAACTCCAGGAGTGAGAGAACACTCTGCTGTCCCAGTGAAAACTCCAGGAGAGAGAGAACACTCTGCTGTCACAGTGAAAACTCCAGGAGTGAGAGAACACTCTGCTGTCCCAGTGAAAACTCCAGGAGTGAGAGAACACTCTGCTGTCAGGGTGAAAACTCCAGGAGTGAGAGAACACTCTGCTGTCCCAGTGAAAACTCCAGGAGTGAGAGAACACTCTGCTGTCCCAGTGAAAACTCCAGGAGTGAGAGAACACTCTGCTGTCCCAGTGAAAACTCCAGGAGTGAGAGAACACTCTGCTGTCACAGTGAAAACTCCAGGAGTGAGAGAACACTCTGCTGTCACAGTGAAAACTCCAGGAGTGAGAGAACACTCTGCTGTCCCAGTGAAAACTCCAGGAGTGAGAGAACACTCTGCTGTCACAGTGAAAACTCCAGGAGTGAGAGAACACTCTGCTGTCCCAGTGAAAACTCCAGGAGTGAGAGAACACTCTGCTGTCACAGTGAAAACTCCAGGAGTGAGAGAACACTCTGCTGTCACAGTGAAAACTCCAGGAGTGAGAGAACACTCTGCTGTCACAGTGAAAACTCCAGGAGTGAGAGAACACTCTGCTGTCCCAGTGAAAACTCCAGGAGTGAGAGAACACTCTGCTGTCACAGTGAAAACTCCAGGAGTGAGAGAACACTCTGCTGTCCCAGTGAAAACTCCAGGAGTGAGAGAACACTCTGCTGTCCCAGTGAAAACTCCAGGAGTGAGAGAACACTCTGCTGTCCCAGTGAAAACTCCAGGAGTGAGAGAACACTCTGCTGTCCCAGTGAAAACTCCAGGAGTGAGAGAACACTCTGCTGTCACAGTGAAAACTCCAGGAGTGAGAGAACACTCTGCTGTCCCAGTGAAAACTCCAGGAGTGAGAGAACCCTCTGCTGTCCCAGTGAAAACTCCAGGAGTGAGAGAACACTCTGCTGTCCCAGTGAAAACTCCAGGAGTGAGAGAACACTCTGCTGTCAGTGAAAACTCCAGGAGTGAGAGAACACTCTGCTGTCACAGTGAAAACTCCAGGAGTGAGAGAACACTCTGCTGTCACAGTGAAAACTCCAGGAGTGAGAGAACACTCTGCTGTTCCAGTGAAAACTCCAGGAGTGAGAGAACACTCTGCTGTCCCAGTGAAAACTCCAGGAGTGAGAGAAAACTCTGCTGTCACAGTGAAAACTCCAGGAGTGAGAGAACACTCTGCTGTCACAGTGAAAACTCCAGGAGTGAGAGAACACTCTGCTGTCACAGTGAAAACTCCAGGAGTGAGAGAACACTCTGCTGTCACAGTGAAAACTCCAGGAGTGAGAGAACACTCTGCTGTCACAGTGAAAACTCCAGGAGTGAGAGAACACTCTGCTGTCCCAGTGAAAACTCCAGGAGTGAGAGAACACTCTGCTGTCACAGTGAAAACTCCAGGAGTGAGAGAACACTCTGCAGTCCCAGTGAAAACTCCAGGAGTGAGAGAACACTCTGCTGTCACAGTGAAAACTCCAGGAGTGAGAGAACACTCTGCTGTCACAGTGAAAACTCCAGGAGTGAGAGAACACTCTGCTGTCACAGTGAAAACTCCAGGAGTGAGAGAACACTCTGCTGTTCAGTGAAAACTCCAGGAGTGAGAGAACACTCTGCTGTCACAGTGAAAACTCCAGGAGTGAGAGAACACTCTGCTGTCACAGTGAAAACTCCAGGAGTGAGAGAACACTCTGCTGTCCCAGTGAAAACTCCAGGAGAGAGAGAACACTCTGCTGTCACAGTGAAAACTCCAGGAGTGAGAGAACACTCTGCTGTCCCAGTGAAAACTCCAGGAGTGAGAGAACACTCTGCTGTCCCAGGGTGAAAACTCCAGGAGTGAGAGAACACTCTGCTGTCCCAGTGAAAACTCCAGGAGTGAGAGAACACTCTGCTGTCACAGTGAAAACTCCAGGAGTGAGAGAACACTCTGCAGGAGTGTCCCAGTGAAAACTCCAGGAGTGAGAGAACACTCTGCTGTCACAGTGAAAACTCCAGGAGTGAGAGAACACTCTGCTGTGAAAACTCCAGGAGTGAAAACTCCAGGAGTGAGAGAACACTCTGCTGTCACAGTGAAAACTCCAGGAGTGAGAGAACACTCTGCTGTCCCGGTGAAAACTCCAGGAGTGAGAGAACACTCTGCTGTCACAGTGAAAACTCCAGGAGTGAGAGAACACTCTGCTGTCCCAGTGAAAACTCCAGGAGTGAGAGAACACTCTGCTGTCCCAGTGAAAACTCCAGGAGTGAGAGAACACTCTGCTGTCACAGTGAAAACTCCAGGAGTGAGAGAACACTCTGCTGTCACAGTGAAAACTCCAGGAGTGAGAGAACACTCTGCTGTCACAGTGAAAACTCCAGGAGTGAGAGAATACTCTGCAGTCCCAGTGAAAACTCCAGGAGTGAGAGTACACTCTGCTGTCACAGTGAAAACTCCAGGAGTGAGAGAACACTCTGCTGTCCCAGTGAAAACTCCAGGAGTGAGAGAACACTCTGCTGTCACAGTGAAAAGTCCAGGAGTGAGAGAACACTCTGCTGTCACAGTGAAAACTCCAGGAGTGAGAGAACACTCTGCTGTCAGGGTGAAAACTCCAGGAGTGAGAGAACACTCTGCTGTCTAGAGAAAACTCCAGGAGTGAGAGAACACTGTGCTGTCACAGTGAAAACTCCAGGAGTGAGAGAACAATCTGCTGTCCCAGTGAAAACTCCAGGAGTGAGAGAACACTCTGCTGTCCCAGTGAAAACTCCAGGAGTGAGAGAACACTCTGCTGTCAGGGTGAAAACTCCAGGAGTGAGAGAACACTCTGCTGTCACAGTGAAAACTCCAGGAGTGAGAGAACACTCTGCTGTCCCAGTGAAAACTCCAGGAGTGAGAGAACACTCTGCTGTCACAGTGAAAACTCCAGGAGTGAGAGAACACTCTGCTGTCCCAGTGAAAACTCCAGGAGTCAGAGAACACTCTGCTGTCACAGTGAAAACTCCAGGAGTGAGAGAACACTCTGCTGTCCCAGTGAAAACTCCAGGAGTGAGAGAACACTCTGCTGTCCCAGTGAAAACTCCAGGAGTGAGAGAACACTCTGCTGTCCCAGTGAAAACTCCAGGAGTGAGAGAACACTCTGCTGTCCCAGTGAAAACTCCAGGAGTGAGAGAACACTCTGCTGTCACAGTGAAAACTCCAGGAGTGAGAGAACACTCTGCTGTCCCAGTGAAAACTCCAGGAGTGAGAGAACACTCTGCTGTCAGGGTGAAAACTCCAGGAGTGAGAGAACACTCTGCTGTCCCAGTGAAAACTCCAGGAGTGAGAGAACACTCTGCTGTCACAGTGAAAACTCCAGGAGTGAGAGAACACTCTGCTGTCCCAGTGAAAACTCCAGGAGTGAGAGAACACTCTGCTGTCACAGTGAAAACTCCAGGAGTGAGAGAACACTCTGCTGTTCCAGTGAAAACTCCAGGAGTGAGAGAACACTCTGCTGTTCCAGTGAAAACTCCAGGAGTGAGAGAACACTCTGCTGTCACAGTGAAAACTCCAGGAGTGAGAGAACACTCTGCTGTCACAGTGAAAACTCCAGGAGTGAGAGAACACTCTGCTGTCACAGTGAAAACTCCAGGAGTGAGAGAACACTCTGCTGTCACAGTGAAAACTCCAGGAGTGAGAGAACACTCTGCTGTCACAGTGAAAACTCCAGGAGTGAGAGAACACTCTGCTGTCCCAGTGAAAACTCCAGGAGTGAGAGAACACTCTGCTGTCACAGTGAAAACTCCAGGAGTGACAGAACACTCTGCTGTCACAGTGAAAACTCCAGGAGTGAGAGAACACTCTGCTGTCACAGTGAAAACTCCAGGAGTGAGAGAACACTCTGCTGTTCTCCGGTGAAAACTCCAGGAGTGAGAGAACACTCTGCTGTCCCAGTGAAAACTCCAGGAGTGAGAGAACACTCTGCTGTCACAGTGAAAACTCCAGGAGTGAGAGAACACTCTGCTGTCACGGTGAAAACTCCAGGAGTGAGAGAACACTCTGCTGTCACAGTGAAAACTCCAGGAGTGAGAGAACACTCTGCTGTCCCAGTGAAAACTCCAGGAGTGAGAGAACACTCTGCTGTCACAGTGAAAACTCCAGGAGTGAGAGAACACTCTGCTGTCACAGTGAAAACTCCAGGAGTGAGAGAACACTCTGCTGTCACAGTGAAAACTCCAGGAGTGAGAGAACACTCTGCTGTCACAGTGAAAACTCCAGGAGTGAGAGAACACTCTGCTGTCCCAGTGAAAACTCCAGGAGTGAGAGAACACTCTGCTGTCACAGTGAAAACTCCAGGAGTGAGAGAACACTCTGCAGTCCCAGTGAAAACTCCAGGAGTGAGAGAACACTCTGCTGTCACAGTGAAAACTCCAGGAGTGAGAGAACACTCTGCTGTCACAGTGAAAACTCCAGGAGTGAGAGAACACTCTGCTGTCCCGGTGAAAACTCCAGGAGTGAGAGAACACTCTGCTATCTCGGTGAAAACTCCAGGAGTGAGAGAACACTCTGCTGTCACAGTGAAAACTCCAGGAGTGAGAGAACACTCTGCTGTCACAGTGAAAACTCCAGGAGTGAGAGAACACTCTGCTGTCCCAGTGAAAACTCCAGGAGTGAGAGAACACTCTGCTGTCACAGTGAAAACTCCAGGAGTGAGAGAACACTCTGCTGTCACAGTGAAAACTCCAGGAGTGAGAGAACACTCTGCTGTCACAGTGAAAACTCCAGGAGTGAGAGAACACTCTGCTGTCACAGTGAAAACTCCAGGAGTGAGAGAACACTCTGCTGTCACAGTGAAAACTCCAGGAGTGAGAGAACACTCTGCTGTCCCAGTGAAAACTCCAGGAGTGAGAGAACACTCTGCTGTCACAGTGAAAACTCCAGGAGTGAGAGAACACTCTGCTGTCCCAGTGAAAACTCCAGGAGTGAGAGAACACTCTGCTGTCAGGGTGAAAACTCCAGGAGTGAGAGAACACTCTGCTGTCCCAGTGAAAACTCCAGGAGTGAGAGAACACTCTGCTGTTCCAGTGAAAACTCCAGGAGTGAGAGAACACTCTGCTGTCAGGGTGAAAACTCCAGGAGTGAGAGAACACTCTGCTGTCCCAGTGAAAACTCCAGGAGTGAGAGAACACTCTGCTGTCCCAGTGAAAACTCCAGGAGTGAGAGAACACTCTGCTGTCCCAGTGAAAACTCCAGGAGTGAGAGAACACTCTGCTGTCACAGTGAAAACTCCAGGAGTGAGAGAACACTCTGCTGTTCAGTGAAAACTCCAGGAGTGAGAGAACACTCTCTGCTGTCACTCTGCGTCAGTGAAAACTCCAGGAGTGAGAGAACACTCTGCTGTCACAGTGAAAACTCCAGGAGTGAGAGAACACTCTGCTGTCCCAGTGAAAACTCCAGGAGTGAGAGAACACTCTGCTGTCACAGTGAAAACTCCAGGAGTGAGAGAACACTCTGCTGTCCCAGTGAAAACTCCAGGAGTGAGAGAACACTCTGCTGTCCCAGTGAAAACTCCAGGAGTGAGAGAACACTCTGCTGTCCCAGTGAAAACTCCAGGAGTGAGAGAACACTCTGCTGTCACAGTGAAAACTCCAGGAGTGAGAGAACACTCTGCTGTCCCGGTGAAAACTCCAGGAGTGAGAGAACACTCTGCTGTCACAGTGAAAACTCCAGGAGTGAGAGAACACTCTGCTGTCCCAGTGAAAACTCCAGGAGTGAGAGAACACTCTGCTGTCACAGTGAAAACTCCAGGAGTGAGAGAACACTCTGCTGTCACAGTGAAAACTCCAGGAGTGAGAGAACACTCTGCTGTCACAGTGAAAACTCCAGGAGTGAGAGAACACTCTGCTGTCCCAGTGAAAACTCCAGGAGTGAGAGAACACTCTGCTGTCCCAGTGAAAACTCCAGGAGTGAGAGAACACTCTGCTGTCCCAGTGAAAACTCCAGGAGTGAGAGAACACTCTGCTGTCCCAGTGAAAACTCCAGGAGTGAGAGAACACTCTGCTGTCCCAGTGAAAACTCCAGGAGTGAGAGAACACTCTGCTGTCACAGTGAAAACTCCAGGAGTGAGAGAACACTCTGCTGTCAGGGTGAAAACTCCAGGAGTGAGAGAACACTCTGCTGTCCCAGTGAAAACTCCAGGAGTGAGAGAACACTCTGCTGTCACAGTGAAAACTCCAGGAGTGAGAGAACACTCTGCTGTCACAGTGAAAACTCCAGGAGTGAGAGAACACTCTGCTGTCCCAGTGAAAACTCCAGGAGTGAGAGAACACTCTGCTGTCACAGTGAAAACTCCAGGAGTGAGAGAACACTTTGCTGTCACAGTGAAAACTCCAGGAGTGAGAGAACACTCTGCTGTCACAGTGAAAACTCCAGGAGTGAGAGAACACTCTGCTGTCCACAGTGAAAACTCCAGGAGTGAGAGAACACTCTGCTGTCACAGTGAAAACTCCAGGAGTGAGAGAACACTCTGCTGTCCCAGTGAAAACTCCAGGAGTGAGAGAACACTCTGCTGTCCCGGTGAAAACTCCAGGAGTGAGAGAACACTCTGCTGTCAGGGTGAAAACTCCAGGAGTGAGAGAACACTCTGCTGTTCAGTGAAAACTCCAGGAGTGAGAGAACACTCTGCTGTCCCAGTGAAAACTCCAGGAGTGAGAGAACACTCTGCTGTCCCAGTGAAAACTCCAGGAGTGAGAGAACACTCTGCTGTCACAGTGAAAACTCCAGGAGTGAGAGAACACTCTGCTGTCAGGGTGAAAACTCCAGGAGTGAGAGAACACTCTGCTGTCCCAGTGAAAACTCCAGGAGTGAGAGAACACTCTGCTGTCAGGGTGAAAACTCCAGGAGTGAGAGAACACTCTGCTGTCCCAGTGAAAACTCCAGGAGTGAGAGAACACTCTGCTGTCCCAGTGAAAACTCCAGGAGTGAGAGAACACTCTGCTGTCACAGTGAAAACTCCAGGAGTGAGAGAACACTCTGCTGTCCCAGTGAAAACTCCAGGAGTGAGAGAACACTCTGCTGTCCCAGTGAAAACTCCAGGAGTGAGAGAACACTCTGCTGTCACAGTGAAAACTCCAGGAGTGAGAGAACACTCTGCTGTCACAGTGAAAACTCCAGGAGTGAGAGAACACTCTGCTGTCACAGTGAAAACTCCAGGAGTGAGAGAACACTCTGCTGTCAGTGAAAACTCCAGGAGTGAGAGAACACTCTGCTGTCACAGTGAAAACTCCAGGAGTGAGAGAACACTCTGCTGTCACAGTGAAAACTCCAGGAGAGAGAGAACACTCTGCTGTCACAGTGAAAACTCCAGGAGTGAGAGAACACTCTGCTGTCCCAGTGAAAACTCCAGGAGTGAGAGAACACTCTGCTGTCCCAGTGAAAACTCCAGGAGTGAGAGAACACTCTGCTGTCCCAGTGAAAACTCCAGGAGTGAGAGAACACTCTGCTGTCCCAGTGAAAACTCCAGGAGTGAGAGAACACTCTGCTGTCAAGGTGAAAACTCCAGGAGTGAGAGAACACTCTGCTGTCCCAGTGAAAACTCCAGGAGTGAGAGAACACTCTGCTGTTCAGTGAAAACTCCAGGAGTGAGAGAACACTCTGCTGTCACAGTGAAAACTCCAGGAGTGAGAGAACACTCTGCTGTCCCAGTGAAAACTCCAGGAGTGAGAGAACACTCTGCTGTCGTGAAAACTCCAGTGAAAACCTCTGCTGTCCAGTGAAAACTCCAGGAGTGAGAGAACACTCTGCTGTCCCAGTGAAAACTCCAGGAGTGAGAGAACACTCTGCTGTCACAGTGAAAACTCCAGGAGTGAGAGAACACTCTGCTGTCCCAGTGAAAACTCCAGGAGTGAGAGAACACTCTGCTGTCACAGTGAAAACTCCAGGAGTGAGAGAACACTCTGCTGTCAGGTGAAAACTCCAGGAGTGAGAGAACACTCTGCTGTCACAGTGAAAACTCCAGGAGTGAGAGAACACTCTGCTGTCAGTAAAACTCCAGGAGTGAAAACTCCAGGAGTGAGAGAACACTCTGCTGTCAAGGGTGAAAACTCCAGGAGTGAGAGAACACTCTGCTGTCACAGTGAAAACTCCAGGAGTGAGAGAACACTCTGCTGTCACAGTGAAAACTCCAGGAGTGAGAGAACACTCTGCTGTCACAGTGAAAACTCCAGGAGTGAGAACACTCTGCTGTCCCAGTGAAAACTCCAGGAGTGAGAGAACACTCTGCTGTCCCAGTGAAAACTCCAGGAGTGAGAGAACACTCTGCTGTCAGGGTGAAAACTCCAGGAGTGAGAGAACACTCTGCTGTCCCAGTGAAAACTCCAGGAGTGAGAGAACACTCTGCTGTCACAGTGAAAACTCCAGGAGTGAGAGAACACTCTGCTGTCCGGTGAAAACTCCAGGAGTGAGAGAACACTCTGCTGTCACAGTGAAAACTCCAGGAGTGAGAGAACACTCTGCTGTCACAGTGAAAACTCCAGGAGTGAGAGAACACTCTGCTGTCACAGTGAAAACTCCAGGAGTGAGAGAACACTCTGCTGTCCCAGTGAAAACTCCAGGAGTGAGAGAACACTCTGCTGTCCCAGTGAAAACTCCAGGAGTGAGAGAACACTCTGCTGTCACAGTGAAAACTCCAGGAGTGAGAGAACACTCTGCTGTCACAGTGAAAACTCCAGGAGTGAGAGAACACTCTGCTGTCCCAGTTAAAACTCCAGGAGTGAGTGAACACTCTGCTGTCACAGTGAAAACTCCAGTAGTGAGAGAACACTCTACAGTCCCAGTGAAAACTCCAGGAGTGAGAGAACACTCTGCTGTCACAGTGAAAACTCCAGGAGTGAGAAAACTCCAGGAGTGAGAGAACACTCTGCTGTCACAGTGAAAACTCCAGGAGTGAGAGAACACTCTGCTGTCACAGTGAAAACTCCAGGAGTGAGAGAACACTCTGCTGTGTTCAGTGAAAACTCCAGGAGTGAGAGAACACTCTGCTGTCACAGTGAAAACTCCAGGAGTGAGAGAACACTCTGCTGAAAACTCACAGTGAAAACTCCAGGAGTGAGAGAACACTCTGCTGTCACAGTGAAAACTCCAGGAGTGAGAGAACACTCTGCTGTTCAGTGAAAACTCCAGGAGTGAGAGAACACTCTGCTGTCAGGGTAAAAACTCCAGGAGTGAGAGAACACTCTGCTGTCCCAGTGAAAACTCCAGGAGTGAGAGAACACTCTGCTCAAGTCCGGTGAAAACTCCAGGAGTGAGAGAACACTCTGCTGTCACAGTGAAAACTCCAGGAGTGAGAGAACACTCTGCTGTCACAGTGAAAACTCCAGGAGTGAGAGAACACTCTGCTGTCACAGTGAAAACTCCAGGAGTGAGAGAACACTCTGCTGTCACAGTGAAAACTCCAGGAGTGAGAGAACACTCTGCTGTCCCAGTGAAAACTCCAGGAGTGAGAGAACACTCTGCTGTCACAGTGAAAACTCCAGGAGTGAGAGAACACTCTGCTGTCCCAGTGAAAACTCCAGGAGTGAGAGAACACTCTGCTGTCACAGTGAAAACTCCAGGAGTGAGAGAACACTCTGCTGTCACAGTGAAAACTCCAGGAGAGAGAGAACACTCTGCTGTCACAGTGAAAACTCCAGGAGTGAGAGAACACTCTGCTGTCACAGTGAAAACTCCAGGAGTGAGAGAACACTCTGCTGTCACAGTGAAAACTCCAGGAGTGAGAGAACACTCTGCTGTTACAGTGAAAACTCCAGGAGTGAGAGAACACTCTGCTGTCCCAGTGAAAACTCCAGGAGTGAGAGAACACTCTGCTGTTCAGTGAAAACTCCAGGAGTGAGAGAACACTCTGCTGTCCCAGTGAAAACTCCAGGAGTGAGAGAACACTCTGCTGTCACAGTGAAAACTCCAGGAGTGAGAGAACACTCTGCTGTCACAGTGAAAACTCCAGGAGTGATAGAACACTCTGCTGTCCCAGTGAAAACTCCAGGAGTGAGAGAACACTCTGCTGTCCCAGTGAAAACTCCAGGAGTGAGAGAACACTCTGCTGTCCCAGTGAAAACTCCAGGAGTGAGAGAACACTCTGCTGTCACAGTGAAAACTCCAGGAGTGAGAGAACACTCTGCTGTCCCAGTGAAAACTCCAGGAGTGAGAGAACACTCTGCTGTCAGGGTGAAAACTCCAGGAGTGAGAGAACACTCTGCTGTCACAGTGAAAACTCCAGGAGTGAGAGAACACTCTGCTGTCACAGTGAAAACTCCAGGAGTGAGAGAACACTCTGCTGTTCAGTGAAAACTCCAGGAGTGAGAGAACACTCTGCTGTCCCAGTGAAAACTCCAGGAGTGAGAGAACACTCTGCTGTCACAGTGAAAACTCCAGGAGTGAGAGAACACTCTGCTGTCCCAGTGAAAACTCCAGGAGTGAGAGAACACTCTGCTGTCAGGGTGAAAACTCCAGGAGTGAGAGAACACTCTGCTGTCCCAGTGAAAACTCCAGGAGTGAGAGAACACTCTGCTGTCCCAGTGAAAACTCCAGGAGTGAGAGAACACTCTGCTGTCCCAGTGAAAACTCCAGGAGTGAGAGAACACTCTGCTGTCACAGTGAAAACTCCAGGAGTGAGAGAACACTCTGCTGTCCCAGTGAAAACTCCAGGAGTGAGAGAACACTCTGCTGTCACAGTGAAAACTCCAGGAGTGAGAGAACACTCTGCTGTCCCAGTGAAAACTCCAGGAGTGAGAGAACACTCTGCTGTTCCAGTGAAAACTCCAGGAGTGAGAGAACACTCTGCTGTCCCAGTGAAAACTCCAGGAGTGAGAGAACACTCTGCTGTCACAGTGAAAACTCCAGGAGTGAGAGAACACTCTGCTGTCCACAGTGAAAACTCCAGGAGTGAGAGAACACTCTGCTGTCACAGTGAAAACTCCAGGAGTGAGAGAACACTCTGCTGTCCACAGTGAAAACTCCAGGAGTGAGAGAACACTCTGCTGTCACAGTGAAAACTCCAGGAGTGAGAGAACACTCTGCTGTCCCAGTGAAAACTCCAGGAGTGAGAGAACACTCTGCTGTCACAGTGAAAACTCCAGGAGTGAGAGAACACTCTGCTGTTCAGTGAAAACTCCAGGAGTGAGAGAACACTCTGCTGTCCCAGTGAAAACTCCAGGAGTGAGAGAACACTCTGCTGTCCCAGTGAAAACTCCAGGAGTGAGTGAACACTCTGCTGTCAGGGTGAAAACTCCAGGAGTGACAGAACACTCTGCTGTCACAGTGAAAACTCCAGGAGTGAGAGAACACTCTGCTGTCAGGGTGAAAACTCCAGGAGTGAGAGAACACTCTGCTGTCCCAGTGAAAACTCCAGGAGTGAGAGAACACTCTGCTGTCACAGTGAAAACTCCAGGAGTGAGAGAACACTCTGCTGTCCCAGTGAAAACTCCAGGAGTGAGAGAACACTCTGCTGTCACAGTGAAAACTCCAGGAGTGAGAGAACACTCTGCTGTCACAGTGAAAACTCCAGGAGTGAGAGAACACTCTGCTGTCACAGTGAAAACTCCAGGAGTGAGAGAACACTCTGCTGTCCCAGTGAAAACTCCAGGAGTGAGAGAACACTCTGCTGTCACAGTGAAAACTCCAGGAGTGAGAGAACACTCTGCTGTTCAGTGAAAACTCCAGGAGTGAGAGAACACTCTGCTGTCACAGTGAAAACTCCAGGAGTGAGAGAACACTCTGCTGTCACAGTGAAAACTCCAGGAGTGAGAGAACACTCTGCTGTCCCAGTGAAAACTCCAGGAGTGAGAGAACACTCTGCTGTCACAGTGAAAACTCCAGGAGTGAGAGAACACTCTGCTGTCACAGTGAAAACTCCAGGAGTGAGAGAACACTCTGCTGTCCCAGTGAAAACTCCAGGAGTGAGAGAACACTCTGCTGTCAGGGTGAAAACTCCAGGAGTGAGAGAACACTCTGCTGTCACAGTGAAAACTCCAGGAGTGAGAGAACACTCTGCTGTCACAGTGAAAACTCCAGGAGTGAGAGAACACTCTGCTGTCACAGTGAAAACTCCAGGAGTGAGAGAACACTCTGCTGTCCCAGTGAAAACTCCAGGAGTGAGAGAACACTCTGCTGTCAGTGAAAACTCCAGGAGTGAGAGAACACTCTGCTGTCCCAGTGAAAACTCCAGGAGTGAGAGAACACTCTGCTGTCCCAGAGAAAACTCCAGGAGTGAGAGAACACTCTACAGTCCCAGTGAAAACTCCAGGAGTGAGAGAACACTCTGCTGTCACAGTGAAAACTCCAGGAGTGAGAGAACACTCTGCTGTCCCAGTGAAAACTCCAGGAGTGAGAGAACACTCTCCAGACCCAGTGATAACTCCAGGAGTGAGAGAACACTCTGCTGTCACAGAGAAAACTCCAGGAGTGACAGAACACTCTGCTGTCACAGTGAAAACTCCAGGAGTGAGAGAACACTCTGCTGTCACAGTGTAAACTCCAGGAGTGAGAGAACACTCTGCTGTCACAGTGAAAACTCCAGGAGTGAGAGAACACTCTGCTGTCACAGTGAAAACTCCAGGAGTGAGAGAACACTCTGCTGTTCAGTGAAAACTCCAGGAGTGAGAGAACACTCTGCTGTCCCAGTGAAAACTCCAGGAGTGAGAGAACACTCTGCTGTCAGGGTGAAAACTCCAGGAGTGAGAGAACACTCTGCTGTCCCAGTGAAAACTCCAGGAG